>NC_137948.1:35112670-35272670 GCF_963969265.1 Rhamphochromis sp. 'chilingali' | reverse complement strand
CTGGAAACATTCCTCACAGATTTAGTTTCATATTGATATGATAGCATCACACAGTTGCTTCAGGTTTGTCGGCTGTGCATCCATGTTGCAAATCTTCTGATCCACCACATGCCAAAGATAATCTGCTGGATTGACATCCGTTATGAGTATACTGTGGTCATAAAACGATGGACATGGTCAGCAGCACAGCTCAGAGAGCTTGTACCTCTGGAAAGGCCACCTGAAGTTTTCACCAGCGAGTTAGAAAAGAACAGAGGGTTCCTCAAACAGTGTTTCCTAGTGTTTCATCAACAAAGTAGAACTTATTCTTCAGACTGTGCAAAATTTGCTTTCATGGTTATCCTGCTGCGAGGGTGAGCTCTGAGATGGGCCGAAGCCATGCTGAAACCAAACCCAAATTTCATTGCAAAGTGTTTATGACAAAGGATTTAGCTGATGCTGCGGGCAATAGGCTGTTTACCCTTAACCAAAGTGAGAGGAGGTTTAGCTCTTTATCTCACACCTCATCGTCCTTATGACTGCTCCATTGACTCGCTTACTGGTCCTCCTTCACCTTCCAGTAATCAGTATAATTTTTAAACCCAAATGGGTCGTTTCGGTTATTTGAAAATAGCATTTTCAGCAAACACACCAGGAGTCTTTCAGGCCCTAGTCAATGACATCCTTTGTGACTTCATCATCCACATTTTCTTTATTTCAACAATATTCTTAACTTCTCCCAGTTGTTTTATACCTGTCAAGTCCTTCTCAAATGTCTCCTAGAAAAAAACATCTCAATTTAAAAGGTGAGAAATGTATGGAAGCCCGTTTCCGCCACTAAAAAAAAAAAAAAAAAAAGCTAGTATCCATAACTCGAAATTTCGAGTTATTTTCTCGAAATTTCGAGAAATATAACTCAAAATTTCGAGTTAGCTCTGCCAATCAAAAATATACGTGAATGCGGTCGCTTTCTTGTTACCCGGAAGCATATTACGCAGGACCGCGCACTCAAAAACGGATCCCAAAAAATTAAA
Source organism: Rhamphochromis sp. 'chilingali' (assembly GCF_963969265.1). Classification (NCBI taxonomy): domain Eukaryota; kingdom Metazoa; phylum Chordata; class Actinopteri; order Cichliformes; family Cichlidae; genus Rhamphochromis; species Rhamphochromis sp. 'chilingali'. The sequence goes on along the minus strand of NC_137948.1, from coordinate 35,271,657 downwards.
GTATGTTTGCTGATAGTAACACCATGTGATTCAGCTAATAACACAGGGATTTCATCATTTGTGAAGCCAGGCTGAAAACACTCAGCAATCTGTGCATTCACGACTGGATGTAATACCGGTAGCTTAGCTGTAGCATTTGTAGCTGAGGGCTTCAGCTTCCGGGTAACATGGAAATGACGTCATTCACGTAGATTACTGATTGGCAGCACTAACTCGAAATTTCGAGTTGCTTTTCTCAAAATTTTGAGTTAATATGTCGAAATTTCGAGAAAATAACTCGAAATTTTGAGTTATGGATCCTTTTTTTTTTTTTTAGTGGCGGAAACGGGCTTCCATAGAATGTGAATTTCTTAGAGCAGATTTTAAATAAATGGAGACAAAAGAGGCTGGCTGAAGTGAATAACTAAATCACTTTGGAGGTCACACTCTTGATGCGGTCTGTCTTCAGTGATCGAGGCCTGTGCCTTGTTGAACCTCTGTGCACATCTGTCTGTGGAGGCGGGATCAGGGAAAAGAAGTTGCTACATGAAATTAGGATCTTCAGCTGGACTAATGCTGAGTGTAGCTGAATGTATGGGCATCTTTCAGGACTGTACAAATCCACAAATATGGATTATTTATAAACAGCTTAGTGTTTATACATAAAGGAACCAAAAGTTCACATCTATAGCTTTAAATTTGGACAAATCTGTCAACACAACCATCATGAATAGAATAAAATACAAACAAACACTGAAACTAATGAAAAATTATACATGATATATGAACTGTGGAACCTAACTGAAAAATAAAATTCAGAATAAACAAACTCACACATTATATGAAAGGTATAAACTGATTTGCAGGCTCACTATGCTGCACTGCCCCCGTGTGGTCACAACGAAACACAACAGCTTCTCATTTTCTTTTCCTCACTAGGCGCTGCTGAAAGTGTAATTTGAATTATCCCTTCACTAAAAACAAAAAACTAAAATACAAATAATCACATTTCATCATTCTTAATGATCTCATTATCAGTTTCTATTATCCATCTACATTCTTACGGACTCGTCTCACATCCACCCTCTCTACTCAGCATCCTCCAGTTTTTATTTTTCTTTCCTTCCAGAAGAATCAGTCAATATAATCTGTCATCACCAATAAAATCCTGAAAGTTTATATAAGAAGGACTTAGAAAATATCTTGTGTAGTATTTTGCAAGACAATCCAGCAGTTTTTAAATGATGAATTCATTTATTAATGGAATAAAGTTATCCAAACGTGCCTGGCCTACTATGAGAAAGAGGCTCAGGTTAACTGGCTTATTGTCAGCGGCCACTTTAGCTGGTTGTTGTAAAATCTGTGGGGAGCAGAAAACATCAGCCGTTAATCAGTCTTTCATTTTATTAAAATGAAACAGTTGATTTCTCAGTGCCACAGACACTATCATACTGTACAGGCACTCATAATAAGGCTTCAGTTCTCTGAGATCTGAGAGGAGACGGTTTGTATGAACTAAACCACGAGAAACAAAGTTTATCTGGACAAACTGACAGACAAAAGATTAACAAGCAACCTGACAATTAATAACAATATGAGACAATATAAGTTCTAGTCACTTGTTTTCTTTATTATATATTTAAAAAGAGGAGATGTTGAGTAATACATTCTTACATTTATGCAGCACTATGATCACACCAAAACGCAACAGGTTCTGAACATTGATCATTTCCTGAACTTTGACCTCAGTACTTGTTGCTGAAAGTAATCTTAAAGTACTTTTTTATCATCATGTCAGGGAAGCTTTGAATCAAGTTTACAAATACAAAAAATATATAAAACTATCAATTGACTAACTAACTAAACAGACTTTTCTTCCCTGGCTGATGTTATTTTCAGTAAAACATTAACCAACACTTGTTACCTGTTATTACAGGTTATACAGCTGTTATACAGTTTTACAGATGTTAGGATTTTGCATCTTAATAAAAACATTCTAGTGTAATTTGTGTAATACATCATTGGTATTTACCTCATTTTAAAGCCTGACAAGGACTAGATTATATGATTTACATCCTGATATGTTAAATTCTAGAAACCTGTCCTTAGTTAAATGCAGGAGTGAAGTAAATGTACAGATTTATTCCACCACTGTCAGCATCTCAGAGACACAGCAACATTAACTGTTAAAGGAAAAATCTTCTTTTCCCCCACTGTCTGTGAAATCTATGATCTGTCCCTGTGTCTTTGTAAACGTGACTCTACAGAGAGGCAGGGAGAGTATGTGGTGTGTGTTTAATGCTCACACACTAGCTGTAGACTCTCCACTAAAGCTTGTGTAGCTGACAGTGATGGGATTTCCGGCTCTTTTTAGAGAACCGGCTCTTTCGGTTCGGCTCACTAAAAAGAGCCGGCTCTTTCGGCTCCAAAAAGGCTCTTCAGGTTGTTTTGTTGCTTTAATTAATTTATTATTAACAACAATATAAAATTATGCACAAAAGGAATTACTAATGTAAAAAAAAAAGTGGTTTTATTTTTATATGTTTATATATAAATATATGCGGTGGCCCCCAGAGACAAAACACGTACAAACTCCAAAACACATTTCTAGCATGAACTGAACTTCCAAAACAGAGCTACCTAGATCACTTAAATTACACAATTGAAAGCATGAAACCATATGTGTATTGTTTGTGTATTTATACACAAGCATTCATAGTCAAATAATTTTTTAAAAAAAAAGTTCATTTACCTGTTACTACCACACACCAAATCCGGTCGTTGGTACTTGCTGGCTTGTGTAGCCACTAGGTAACAAAAGTTCAACACTGCGCCCTAGCATCCTGGAGCACTTCTGTTGTGTTTTGTACGTGTTTTGAGTTTTTATGTGCTTCGGAGTTTGTACGTGTTTTTACATGTTTTGGAGTTTTTACGTGTTTTTTAGTTTTTACATGCTTTGGAGTTTGTACGTGATTTGGAGTTTGTACGTGTTTTTACGTGTTTTGGAGTTTTTACGTGTTTTGGAGTTTGTACGTGTTTTTACATGTTTTGGAGTTTGTACGTGTTTTTACGTGTTTTGGAGTTTTTGCATGTTTTGGAGTTTGTACGTGATTTGGAGTTTGTATGTGCTTTGTCTATAGGGGCCACCGTAAATATACTTTTATTTATTCACTCCACATAAAATGTAATAAATAAATCATATAATACAAAAACCAACTATTCACATTTAAACTTTTAACTATTTAAATTTTCAGCTTTTTCCTTTTACAAATTTAAAGTGAAACAACACAAAACACTGCAAGCCACAACACAATTAAATATAAATTATAATATGAAAACAAAAAGAAGATGCACATTCTCTGTCATATGGACCTGCATGAATAAACTTTCCGAATCCTTTATCATCTGCAACTGAAAATAGTTGTGGATGATTACTATACCTTTCTAATGTGATGTTGTTGTCCCTGGCTCTGTCTCTCCCTCTGGCTCTGTTCGTGTGCTACTGAGTGTAACTACCGCCCCTCCCCCCTCTGCCCAGCTTAAAGCAGGGCTCTAGACTAACTTTTTGACATGGGCGCACTGGTACGGCGTACCGGCACAAAAGTTAGGCGCACTCAAATTTTTCAACCGCATCGTTTAACACCGCAGTTTTACATGTGCACTTTCTTTGGGGGGGGGGGTAGTCCATGACAATATTCATTTCTAAATTATTAACTAACAAACTTGTGCTTAAATTGCTTTGTCAATATTGTAGAAGATGTTAAACTTAATCATCATCTTGGCCTGACAACCTGTTTGCTGTTGCATGCTGCTGAAAGGCAGTGGGGAGAGGGGACGCTTGGGCAGTGCATTTATTGCAGCATACAATGTGTTTTCTGGATACATTGTGCTTTTTCAGCATTCAAAGATTGATGGCACCGTGTCAGAGCACTGGCTATGAATTTCAGACGAATCAGGCCTTAACTTAACACAAAAGTTATCAATAGTTCTTTTCATCTTTTCTTATTACCCACAGCTACATCCACTCTGTTGGGCCTAGGCTGCTCACTAGGGCTGCGTATCATCAGTGATTTCAATAATCCATTTGATTCCGGTTTCTCAAAGTCCTGATTCGATTCAATTTAGCCTCAGACAGTCAGAAATATTATAATTCTGATACTTTATCAGTACTGATACATGTGAGACTTCATCAGAATTGTGAACATCAAAGTAACTGAGAATAAAACACAGAAAAACATGAAGGAGATTTTCCTGGTCTGGCTTTTTATAGCAGATAACCTTAAAAATATTCTACAATATTCTGCAATTTTGAATAATTTTAAAAAGTTTAAATTTCTTCAGTGTTGAACAGCAGAAATTAGGCTTTCTTGTCAGAGGTCATTTAAGTGAAAAAAGAAAAGAAAAAGACAGTGGCCGACAGCGGTGTGAACTAGTGATGGGATTTCCGGCTCTTTTTAGTGAGCCGGCTCACTAAAAAGCCGGCTCTTTCGGCTCCGAACCGGCTCTTCAGATTGTTTTGTTGCTTTAATTAATTTATTATTAACAATAATATAAAATTATGCACAAAAGGAATTACTAATGTAAAAAAAGTGGTTTTATTTATATATGTTTATATATAAATATATGCGGTGGCACCTAGAGACAAAACACGTACAAACTCCAACACACATTTCTAGCATGAACTGAACTTCCAAAGCAAAGCTACTAGATCACTTAAATTACACAATTGAAAGCATGTATGTATTGTTTGTGTATTCATACACAAGCACTCATATATATTCAAATAATTTAAAAAAAAGTTCATTTACCTGTTACTACCACACATCAAATCCGGTCGTTGGTACTTGCTGGCTTGTGTAGCCACAAGATAACAAAAGCTCAACACTGCGCCCAGCATCCTGGAGCACTTCTGTTGTCTTTTGTACGTGTTTTGAGTTTTTATATGCTTCTAAGTTTTTACGTGCTTATGAGTTTTTACGTGTTTTGGAGTTTTTACGTGTTTTGGAGTTTGTACGTGTTTTTACGTGTTTTGGAGTTTGTACATGCTTCAGAGTTCGTACGTGATTTGAAGTTTATATGTGCTTCGTCTCTAGGGGCCACTGTAAATATACTTTTATTTATTCACTCCACATAAAATGTAATAAATAAATCATATAATACAAAAACCAACTATTCACATTTCAACTTTTAACTATTTAAATTTTCAGCTTTTTCCTTTTACAAATTTAAAGTGAAAACAACACAAAACACTGCAAACCACAACACAATTAAATATAAATTAAAATATGAAAACATAAAGAAGATGCATATTCTCTGTCATATGGGCCTGCATGAATAAACTTTCTGAATCCTTTATCATCTGCAACCGAAAATAGTTGTGGGTGATTACTATACCTTTCTAATGTGATGTTGTTGTCCCTGGCTCTCTTTCTCTCTCTCTCCCTCTGGCTCTGTTCCTGTGCTACTGAGTATAACTACCGCCCCTCCCCCCTCTGCCCAGCGTAAAGCACAAGGCTCACGTGCAGAGTGAAGCGGAAAAAAAGTGCGAGAGAGAGAGAGGGTGAGAGAAAAAAAAACCCCACGTGACGGCTCGCGATAAGGAGCCGGCTCACGTCGTTCACGTCAAAGAGCCGGCTCTAAGAGCCATTTCGTTCGCGAAAAAATGGTCAGCCCATAGGGTCAGGAATAATGACTGTTATGCCAACCTTATAGTAAGAAGCAATTAATACTACAGATATTTTTATGCCTTTAACTGACCCCTCTGAGTAAATCTTTTCCCACAGGTGCCACAACAATGTGGCTTATCACCTGTGTGAATTTGCATGTGTATCTTCAACTGATTCCTCTGAGTAAATCTTTTCCCACAGGTGCCACAACAATGTGGCTTCTCACCTGTGTGAATTCGAATGTGTCTGTTTAACTGACCCCTCTGAGTAAATCTTTTCCCACAGGTGCCACAACAATGTGGTTTCTCACCTGTGTGAATTCGCATGTGTCTAGTCAACTTTGACTTCCAAAAAAATCTTTTGCGAAAGGTTCTGCAAGAACGTGGCTTGTCACGTGTGTGAATTTGCATATGTCGACTCAGTGTTTCTGACCTGTAAAATCTTTTCCCACAGGTGCTACATAAATGTGCTGTCTCGGAATTTTGAACACTCAGGCCTGATACGATTTGCGCTGAGTTTATACTGTGTGAATTATCATCCTTTCTTTCGTCCTGATCTGTGTCAGGAGAGTTGTGAGAATGGAGCTGGTCATTGCTTGGTTCTGGTTCACTGTGATCACTTTCTTCACGAGCAGGAAAAGTTTCAGTCTCCTGCTTTAGAACAACCGTTTTTTCCACTTCAGTGGTACGGAATTCCTCCTCTTCCTCTTTAATCTGTGAAGGATCCTCCTGGTGTAGACTGGAATTCTTCTCCTGGTTACAGACCTGCTGATTTGTGAGCCCATCCTCGTCCTTACAGTCATGTTGTGGAAAATCTGAAGGGACATATCAAAAAAACATACATTTGAGAAATTACAAGGTAAGCTTAACCATTAGCAGGTCTCTACATGGTAAGCATATGGCTTAGATATACCTATGAAGGCATGTTGTGGGGAGAAACAGTTTTGCTGCTTATGTGAAAACCATTTTGGCTGCTCATTTACAAATTCTACAAATAATATAAACAGATTATCTAGGATGAGAAAATAAAGACGATATATAATCAAACAAAAGCACAAAGTGGTATCTCTTAAATTTTGTTATCAAAGTGCACAAAACATTTAAAAGTTCACTTAAAATTATTCAAAAACTTTACAGGACACTCACTTCAGGATTTATTTATTTATTGCTTAGATTAACTATTCATTGCCTTAAAGTTGGGGAGAATGGGAGGTAGAGCCTTCAGCTGTCAGGTCCCTCTTCTGTGGAAAAAGCTGCCAGTTTGGATTCGGAAAACAAACACTCTCTCTTTAAAAAGAAAAAGAAAAAAAAATATTGGGCTTAAAATTTTCATTTTTGATAAAGCATACATTTATGGCTGGATCAGGTGGCCCTGATTAGGCTCATTGAGATTTAAACTGGGTGAGAGAACAGATCTTTCTTATACCTGGGGGTATAGAGTTCCACAGCCTGGGAGCAGAACAGCTAAAAGCTCTGCTTCCCATCGTGGTGAGGCGGAAGGAAGGCACAGAAAGCTGGATAGAAGAAGAAGATCGAAGTGCGCGGACAGAAAAGGTAGTGCGTAACAGGTCAGAAAGGTAAGGAGGTGCGAGGTTATGAATGGCCTTGAAGGTGAGCAGAAGAAGCTTGTGGAATATCCAGAATTTCACTGGGAGTCAGTGAAGTTCCTGAAGAACTGAAGTGATGTGCTGGTAGGAGGGAGTTCTGGTGATAATGCGAGCAGCAGAGTTCTGAACCAGTTGAATCTTATGGAGGGATTTTTGGGGGAGACCATGCAAGAGAGAGTTGCAGTAGTCAATGCGGGAAGTAACAAGACTGGGCAAGAATGGATGTAGACTGGGTGACAAGAGAAGGACGAAATCTGTTAATGTTGCGTAGATGGAAATAGGCAGAACAGGTGAGATTATTGATGTGAGATTTATAGGAAAGTGAACAGTCTAGGATGACACCAAGGCTCTTAACCTGAGGAGAAGGGAAAACTGTGGAGTTATCGATGGTGAGTCAGAAGTGGTTTGCCTTCAAAAGGTTGGATTTGGTGCCAATAAGGAGGATTTTAGTTTTATCCTTATTGAGCTTCAGAAGGAGTAATAAAGGTAATATTAAAACTAAGAAGCTGCTGCCATTGTTGGAAACTGGAATTGGCTGGGCCACACTATGAATCCTGGGATAGGTTGGGCAGCGAAGGATACACCCGACCCATCCTTCAAATCTGGAAATGAAGGACACGTTTGTCGGCCGCATTTGGAGGAGTCTTTGAATTTGGACAGCCTTCGTCGAGTCGCTGTACCGCAATCGGCCTACAAATGCAGCCTTTGAAGGATTTGATTTCGTGGCTCAAGAGTTGGGAGTTTGCCTTGTAATCGGAAGGTTGCTGGTTCGAGCCCCGGCTTGGACAGTCTCGGCCGTTGTGTCCTTAGGCGAGACACTTCACCCATTGCCTGCTGGTGGTGGTCAGAGGGCCCGGTGGCGCCAGTGTCCGGCAGCCTCGCCTCTGTCAGTGCGCCCCAGGGTGGCTGTGGCTACAATGTAGCTTGCCATCCCCAGTGTGTGAATGTGTGGATGACTGGATGTGTAAAGCGCTTTGGGGTCCTTAGGGACTAGTAAAGCGCTATACAAATACAGACCATTTACCATTTGATTTGATAGTTGACGTAATCGTGACTAGTCGACAAGTCGTGGCAGCCCTACCTTACAGTATAAACCCCCTTCAGGACACTGTTGTTGGGATTAGAGTGGGATGCAAAAGTTTGAGCAACCTTGTTAATAGTTGTTATTTTCCTGTATAAATCGTTGTTTGTTACAATAAAAAATTCTCAGTTAAATATATCATATTGCCTGTCCCGTTTGGCTCTTTTGCCATCAGAGTTATTGTCTGAAGGTGAAGAAAGCTGCCCAACGGATTTACTTTACCAAATGGACCATCCCAGCCTTGCCGTAATGGTCTATTTGATTCACCTTTTATTGTTTATTTTATTTTATTTTCACTTGCTAAATACGGGACAGACTTTACTGGGGAAAAGAAAGGGGAGAAAGAAAGAGGGAAAGAAAAATAGCGGGGAAGAGGAATGGTGATAAAGGGCAAAAAACAAAAACCAACAAAATAAGCAGACAAAAAAAAATACATATATCAATCACATGGATCACCTGTTGAGAAAGAAAAATGGCAGTGGTTCCCAAACTTTTTTTGCTGGGCCCCCTTTTGTTTTACAAGAAAAATGTTCACGCTCCCCCGCGTGCACGCACACGCACTAACACATCCTCCAACCACACACACCCATATTTTGCCCCATTGCGGTTTATTTCACACCTCAAACATTTAGTAAACAATTAAGCAAATACAAGTAATCAGCAATAAATTACAGGTAGTAAGAAAATAAACTACCAACTAATTTATGCACCTACATGGGTATTTTTGAAAACGCAGCCGTTTCGTCCACATGTAAACGGCGTTTCGAATCACCAAAACTGAGATTCTTTTAAAACTTCTTTTTTTGCGTTTACGTGTGGACGAGGAATACAGAGTTCGTCACGCAACATCAAAGGTATGTGCCTTTTTTCACGTCACGCTGTGCGCCACGTTGTTTACATGAGATGAATTGCAGAATGGTAGATAGAGACGAAATACTGTTAATCTGACTATGCAGGTTTTACACGCAGTTACTGTCCCTCCATTTACAAAGGCAGAGGCGTCACGATGTGATTAATTTACGTGTAGTTGTTTTTTTTCCTGTGTAATAATATTCAACATTGTTATCAATACATTTTTCAAAAAATGCCTCTCTGTGCAAAATAGGTTTAAAAACATAAACAACTGTGGGATACTGTTTGTCCGTGATTTGAATTGGGGGAACAAATCGTGGCAGGATCAGCCTGATATTATTTGTATCCAACTGTAACTTTACTGTATAAAGTATAGTATAGTATGTATATCTCCAAAATGTCAGGAATAGTTAGTCATTACAACAAGTGTTTGTGAACTAAAAATCACGAATATGGCATACTGTTTGTCCGTGATTTAAACACCCCAGCGCTGCTCCCGACGAAGGGAAAAAGCAATTCTGCTGAGGAGACCTACCTTGGCACTTGTGCAGGTGAAGCCAAAGGGAAGATATGCTTCACCATATTCTCTAGTTTCTGGCTTAGAATGAAGTTGGTTTGGAAACATATTCAGCTATGCTTCATCTCCTGCTTTGCGTTTCTGTAGGTGCCCCTGCTAGCAGTGTCCAAGCATTGTTCCCCCCCCCCCCCCCCCCCACCATGGCTCTGCGCACCCCCTAGGGGGCGGGCCCCACACTTTGGGAAGGTCTGATCTATGGGAATATAACAGTAAATACTAAATATTAAACATTATTGTGCAGCACGTAAGATCAACAGCGCACAGTGTGCTTTGAGGTAGGTAGGGATGGGTATCGAAACCCGGTTCTTGTTGAGAACTGGTTCCCACTGTTTCAATTCCTTGGAATTGTGTGCCATTTTTGCAAACGATTCCCTTATCGATTCCAGTCGCCCCGAATGACGTCACCACGTTGCGGAGCGTCGCTTACCTGACAGGAAACATGGTGGCTCAAATGCTCAAAAGTTTGATTATACTTTACGAGAACGGATGACAACAGGGCAACTTGCAATACTTGCAACCCAGATAGCAAGGAGACATTGAACAGATGTTGATTTTCCATCTGAACCATCAGAATCGTCAGGATTGAAATGTCAACACAAAACCAATGTTGAAACAACATTGAAATACTGATGAAACCTGACACTGACATTGAAATAACATTGATTCACTGTTGTTCTGTCATCGTTGATTGTTGATCTATTTATAGTTGACAAGGTGACAACAATCACGTTGAAAAACCATCGATTTATGGTTGAGCGGGAAATTAAAGCTGCTACCACTTGGACTATTCCGCAGCACCCCTATCACATTGGTACATCCCTCCAGGTAACCATTGTCTTGTACAGTAGAGCGGGACATTAGATTTACTCTCAGCGGAATTGACCGGAGAAGGCATCAGTTCATGCACTGCACTGGCCTGCACCACGATTAGTATAAGGTAAGAATGAATGACTTTTGTTCTATTCGTTATTTCCACGGTTGCATTTGAATAACAGTAAAAAAAAACAAAAACAAACTTGTTAATGTAAAGTTTCGGATAAAATGTGGGAGCCCGAAATTGCGTCTACTTTCATCTTACAATCCGGCAACATTGCACTGCAAACAAAGTCTATCAACAAAGAAAACATTTTTGTTTCATACTTTTCCGTTATATTCCCTTACAAAGCTAGCTTTAACGCTTCGAGGGTTCCTTTGTTCTTGCCGTCGCCTCGGCGACAATTATGTGTTTAGGTGGTTGAAGTATTGATGGAAACATGCAGTAGTTTAGTATTGGTTAAAATACCTATAAAGAAAGGTAGATTTCCAGTCATGATTTAACTGTTGTTTTAATAAAAAGCAAATATGCGAAAGAGGTGGAAAATCAACACCATAGCTCAACAGTGTTTCAATATCAGAATCTGACATTGTTTCAATGTCAACAGTATTAGAAAATACAACGTTGAATCAACGTCAGGTTTCAACATTGATTCAACATCGAAACCTGACGTTGTTTCAACGTTAAAAAAGGGTGCAAGAGTGACGTTAGGTCAACGTCACACTTCAACGTTGAATCAATGACACAGCCTGATATTGACTCAACATTGTTTCAATGTTTCCTTGCTATCTGGGAAAGTAGATATTTCATTTAAGGGAGGAAACACTACGAATATGCAAAAGCATTTGCTCACAAAACACGCAATGACCTTAAATGAATGTCATGTTTTTAATTCCGCTCCGGATTCGTGAATCTCAACCCAGCACGTCCTCTCCCGTTAATGCGGCAGGTAAATAATCAACTAACATTGCATATTATGTTAGCGCGATCTGCCTTATTACAAAACCTGCCATTACTGTGCATTTAGGTGACCATGATGAGAGAGACAGAGTCTGGCTGGCTCAGATGGTAGCAGTTCTTGCTGCAGTCTACCGGTCGCGTCTCCTTTCAGGCCATGATAGACGAATGTCACGAGCAGTGACTAAGTTTGTGGTAAAAGGCTTGCACAGTAGTGATGGGTCGTTCGCGAACGAAATGGCTCTTAGAGCCGGCTCTTTGACGTGAACGACGCGAGCCGGCTCCTTATCGCGAGCCGTCACGTGGGTTGTATTTTTTTTTTTCTTCTCTCACCCTCTCTCTCTCTCGCACTTTTTTTCCGCTTCACTCTGCACGCGAGCCTTGTGCTTTATACAGAGGGGGGAGGGGCGGTAGTTACACTCAGTAGCACACGAACAGAGCCAGAGGGAGAGAGAGAGAAAGAGAGCCAGGGACAACAACATCACATTAGAAAGGTATAGTAATCATCCACAACTATTTTCGGTTGCAGATGATAAAGGATTCAAAAAGTTTATTCATGTAGGTACATATGGCAGAGAATATGCATGTTCTTTTTGTTTTCATATTATAATTTATATTTAATTGTGTTGTGGTTTGCAGTGTTTTGTGTTGTTTTCACTTTAAATTTGTAAAAGGAAAAAGCTGAAAATTTAAATAGTTAAAAGTTGAAATGTGAATAGTTTGATTTTTGTATTATATGATTTATTTATTACATTTTATGTGGAGTGAATAAATAAAAGTATATTTACGGTGGCCCCTAGAGACAAAGCACATACAAACTTCAAATCACGTACGAACTCTGAAGCATGTACAAACTCCAAAACACGTAAAAACTCCAAAACACGTATAAACTCCAAAGCACGTAAAAACTCAGAAGCACATAAAAACTCAAAACACGTACAAAAGACAACAGAAGTGCTCCAGGATGCTAGGCGCAGTGTTGAGCCTTTGTTATCTTGTGGCTACACAAGCCAGCAAGTACCAACGACCGGATTTGGTGTGTGGTAATAACAGGTAAATGAACTTTTTTTTAAAATTATTTGAATATATATATGAGTGCCTGTGTATAAATACACAAACAATACACACATGCTTTCAATTGTGTAATTTAAGTGATCTAGTAGCTTTGCTTTGGAAGTTCAGTTCATGCTAGAAATGTGTGTTGGAGTTTGTACGTGTTTTGTCTCTAGGTGCCACCGCATATATTTATATATAAACATATATAAATAAAACCACTTTTTTTACGTTAGTAATTCCTTTTGTGCATAATTTTATATTATTGTTAATAATAAATTAATTAAAGCAACAAAACAATCTGAAGAGCCGGTTCGGAGCCGAAAGAGCCGGCTCTTTTTAGTGAGCCGAACCGAAAATCTCTAAAAAGAGCCGGAAATCACTATTATGTGATAGACTGGCACCCTAACCAGGGTGTACCCTATAACTTCTGCGTTATGCCCCAGCCCTCCTGCAACCTGTAAATCCATTGAATTTTGTATGTTAACCAAAATCTAGACTTTGCTGAATATTATGTAATATGAAGACAACATGCAGTGTTTAAGTGACCAAGTAGAATTGGGTAAAAGTTACTGAATAGTGTTGGAATAAAATGACAAAATTGTGAATGATTGAAATATTCCAAGAGCTTAACTTGCTTCATCTAAACATGTTTCAATCACGTTTTATAAACACAAAATGCACAGGTTTATGAATATGAATAAGTTGTGTCAATATAACACAGTTGTTTACGTTTCTCCCAAAGCAAAAAAAATTGTGTGCAACCAATGTACAGTACTGAATTAAGTAAATCCAACACGTTCACTTTTTCGGTGCACCCTGTACACCTGATGGCCAGTCCAGCTGTGATCAAACTGTATTAAAAAAGTAACTTCTCCTTATACTGTAGGGTCTTTCCCTTTGTCAGTACATGGAAGAAGTTTTCAGGCCCCTCTTCTGTGGAACCAGCTTCCAGTTTGGATTCGGGAGACAGACACTATCTCTACTTTCAAGATTAGGCTTAAAACTTTCCTTTTTGCTAAAGCATATAATTAGGGCTGGACCAGGTGATCCTGAATCCTCCCTTAGTTATGCTGCAATAGACGTAGGCTGCCGGGGGATTCCCATGATGCATTGAGTTTTTCCTTTCCAGTCACCTTTCTCACTCACTATGTATTAACAGACCTCTCTGCATTGAATCATATCTGTTATTAACCTCTGTCTCTCTTCCACAGCATGTCTTTTATCCTGTCTTCCTTCTCTCACCCCAACCGGTCGCAGCAGATGGCCGCCCCTCCCTGAGCCTGGTTCTGCCGGAGGTTTCTTCCTGTTAAAAGGGAGTTTTTCCTTCCCACTGTCGCCAAAGTGCTTGCTCATAGGGGGTCATATGATTGTTGGGTTTTTCTCTGTATCTATGAAGCGCCTTGAGGCAACTTTTGTTGTGATTTGGCGCTATATAAATAAAATTGAATTGAATTGAAAAAAGAAATTAATGAGAAGCAAAACATTTTTCTTAATAAAAAAAACCCATATTGCATATTTGCATGAAGACCGTTCCAGCCAATGGGGTTTTGTTGATAAAATTATTCTCTGTGATTGGTGGCTCCATGGCCACCAGCACAGTGAGAAGAGGTTTAAAAAGGTCCCAGCACAGCATTCACTGCAAGCAGAATGACAGTAATGGCTCGTCTGTTCCTCCTTCTCCTTCTGTGGGTTGGTGAGTCAACTATTGCACTTATTCCATATGTGTGTGTTTGCGTGTGTTCTTTTTAAACTATTCTTCAGGTAATCACATATCTGTGTAACCAAGCCAAGTTAAACAATCTTTTATTAAGTCTTGCTGTCATGGTTCCAGGCTTCTGTGCCTTAGTGGTTTTGTTTATTATTAGAATTTTTAGTTTGGGGGATTATTTACAGCTGTTCTGGTAAATTATTTTCAGAACAGCTTCTTGTTCATTTTCCTTAGTGATGTGTCGGTCATGAACGAAATGGCTCTTAGAGCCGGTGTCAGGTTTATATTGATGATTGTCATTTTTGCTTATGTCGTTGACCCAGGGTTTTTGAGTTTATTATATTATTTTGTAATTTCTAGTCTTTGGTTTCTTTGAGTTCTGTCTCATGGTTTATGTCTCTGTCTTCTCTAGTTGCTATATCCCCGTGTCCAATCAGTGTCTGTGTCTGCCCTGGTCCCACATCTCTGTTCCCTCTGTTGCAGTGCATGCGAGTCTGTGTCTTTAGTTCAGTCTGTGTCATGTTTCCTGTTTTATTTTGAAGGTCCTTGTCTGAGGTTAATGTATGTGGTTTCGCTTCCCCTTGTCTCATTAGGCCTGATTTGCCCCAGCTGTGTTTCCCTCCTGTTACCCATTCCCTGATTGCTCCCTCAGTGTATTTAAGCCCTGTGTTTCTTTGTGTCTGTGTCGTGATCTACCGTTTACCTAGCTGTGTGTTCTGTCAGTCCTCTGGTGTAAGGGTATTTTGATATTTTCCAGTTATGTTATATTTGAGTTTAACATTAAAGCTGTTTTGAGTTCACATCTGTCTCCGGAGTCTGCACCTTGGGTCCTATTTAGTGATGGTGAGATGAAGCCTCATGATGAACTGAAGCTTCCCATCCAACTGGTCGACTCATGGTTCGAAGCATTGTGATGATTCATTTGCTCTACTGCGCCATCAAGTGGACAATTCAAGTGAAACGGGCTCAATGATTATAATGATGTGATGTGTAAACCGCTAAACCGAATAAATAAATTGTTTTTCATGGTTATTTATCCCGAATATTGTCTCAGTATGTCTGATACAAAAGAGAAAGTGGAAACTATCAGTACACAGTTTTTGGGATGATTGTGTAACTGCGTAATCATTCTTATGTACATCTCAATAATGACACAAACTAGTGTGTGGCACTTCAAGTTGAATGAATAAAGGAATTACTATTGTTCATGACACCAATAACTGAACTCTAAATATTAGTTATATTTAATATTATACTAATTTTATATTATATTAATTTAATATTTGTGTATAATAAATTGGCAGCTTAACACAGGAATGTACATGGAAACAAAAAGGGAGGGAGTTGTGATGTGAATGTGCTTGTATAACAGTGCTCATGACACTAGGGAAAAGTTTTCATTTGTTTTTATTCAAAAATAGCAGCTTTCCCACAGTGCTGGGCTTAAGACGGTTCCTCTTTTTTGAGAGGATTTCTCCTGCTTTTGAAAATATCCTCTCACAGGGCACAGATGAAGCAGGGGTTGCAAGAAAAACCACAGCAAGTTTATACAAGTTTGGATAAAGAAATTTGTGTCCAGTACTCCAGTAGCTATGTAACACGTACGTAATCCAATTCCACAACACGATGTGATGAGGGAATCAGCTGTGTTTTGCTGCCCATTTTATTTCGAATCTGGCGCAAACCGGTGAACCAGTTCCCGAATCAGTCATGTGGTACGGACTGCCCGCGAGGCCTCGAACGTCACTGCATACGTAATCAATGCAAGCCTTGATACGCGCTTCAGAAAAACGCCCCCGCGATTACCCGATGCGCGATTCGAAGCTTCGACACACAGGACACATCACTAGTCCTATTCCTGTCTGCACACAGCCGCTCATAACAGAAGATCGCGACCATACTATGGACCCAGCAGACATTGAACTTCAGGAGTGACGCCGAGCAGCCTTTGCCCAGCTGGAGGAGGAACTCCGCTGGAAGCCATGGCTCACCCCTGACATCGGGCGCATTTTCCATGGCACTCGGCTGGCTCTCGGCGGTCCCCGGAGCTGCCGGAAGTCTCCACCTGTTGCTCCGCTGGCACTCAAGATGCGGCCGCTTCAGTTGGGAGTCCTCCGCGTGGCTTCAGGCGCTCACGCTTCATCCTCAGCGTCACCGTTCTGTGCACCGGAGGTTCAGTTGCTCACGCCGCCAGCTACCTCTGCTCAAAGGAAACGGCGCTCACGTCACCGTCATATGGACATGTCTGAGCAACCTCCGGTGGTGAGTCAAAAGGACTACACTTTCCACACTCCACCTGAGCTGTTAAACAGTAAAGACTATGAACTTACCTCAGACACTTTCGGGATTTCTTTTCTCGACGAGGATTTGGATTGGGAGGCCAGGGGCCCGTTCTTCGTACGTCGCTTACTACATCCAAGATCAAATGACACATCCAAGATCAAATCATCGCGCTAACCGTGAGCTCGCTAATCCGGTTCCCCGAACACACCTGCTGTTGACGATTAGTACAGCTGGACGCAGTAATGTGACATCACTGGGTGTCGTAAAAGGGGCCACGCATCGATAGTAGAAACATTGATCGGCAACCCTCTGATTGGTCGGCGAAGATGTCGACGGAGCGCGCTCGGCTCGGTATTTTTCGGCAGCAGAGCAAGAACTCCTGAGTGAGGGATTTCAGGAGTTTCAGAGTTTAATCAGAACGCAAGGGAACACTGCAAAGGCTGCAAAAGCAAGGAGCGAGGGCTGGCAGGAAGTTGCTGACAAATTAAACTCGTAAGTAATTTAATAATAACAATAATAATGGAGTGGATTGATATAGCGCTTTTCAAGGCACCCAAAGCGCTTTACAATGCCACTATTCAGTCACTCTCACATTCACACACTGGTGGAGGCAGCTACAGTTGTAGCCACAGCTGCCCTGGGGCAGACTGACAGAAGCCAGGCTGCCATATCGCGCCATCGGCCCCTCTGGCCAACACCAGTAGGCGGTAGGGTAGATTTATTATATTACACTATATTATCCAATATTATATTACATTATATTATAATATGTTATATTTTATCCTCTTTCACATTAGAGCCACGACAGGACCCACTAGAACATGGGAACAGGTAAAAGTGAAATATAAGAATATCCTACAGAATGGTAATATTTATCACTTATATTGCTTTTAGTCTCTTGGAAAGAGACCCTGGAATAATCTGTTTATAACAGCAACCAAGAAAAGGGCAGAGGAAAAAAAGACAGGTGGTGGTCCTGCACCCCCTCGTCAACAAGTTGGTTAAGTGAATAATACCCTCACGGGAAAATCGATATCTCTCTATGAGCACACTGTCGCGCTGAGCTAAAGGATCCTGTCTGTCCCGCAATATACGCTGAATTCTGAGGACTCTCCTTATCAATCTTGCACCTTCCGCAATGGGTGGCTCGCGTATACGGACAGGACATGGCTGCGACAGGCTTCCCAAATCCACCTTCGCTTTTATAGCCGTGGTCTCTCATCTTGATTACACGAAGTAATTTACAATTGCTACTCTGAAATATGAATTAAATCTGTAATAATCACATACATGTAATAGAATGTTAATAGTACATTTCCCTTTTTTAGGAAATGACCTGTGTGAAATCAATAAATGGATCAGGTGCTGCATTGTCTTTAGTTACATTGATGTTATTTATTTATGGTGAAACAGTGGTGGAATATCGCTGTTGCTTTCGTATGATGACGCGGACATACCTGCGTGGCCGCGATCTAATCCTGTTTACATAAAGTAAACCTGCTCCCGAGCAGGTTTACGCTTACGGCTCTGTTGCTATGACAGCAAGTCCCGGATGAGCTTCGGGGAACCGACTGATCCAGGATCACGCGAAATCGTCAACAATCTAATCCGGCTAACCTACTTAGCGAGGTACGAAGAACGGGCCCCAGTTTTGGTTTGAATCCTCCCACGCTAGTTCATCACAATAAGCATTCGTCTGGGATTTTTAGTTCGAGGTCTGCTCGTTGGGGTGGGAACAAGCTAAAACCCAAGTTTGCCGAGTCTGTTTTTTTCTGAGACTGTGAACACTGCTAAACCTAAGACTACACAGACTGTTAAACGTGGTGGGAAAGGGTCGTCACCTATTTTTGATGGTCCGGTTTTCATTGAGCCTGCTCCTTTGCCTTCCTGTGCTCCTCCGCCCAGGGCGGCTGTAGTCCAGCAGTCTCCTGCACCTGTATCTGTTCCTCGGGTGAGGGGGGGGGGGCGGCGGCCCAGCAGGGCCCAGTTTGTCCCTGCTCCAGTTTCCAGGCCAGCTGAGGCTCCGCTAGCCTCTGCGCCCGTAACTACTCCGCGGGTGGGGAGTAGCCTGAGTTGTCCTCAGGCTCGGTAGGCTCGGAAAACACTGCACGTGAAAGCGCATCAAATACGACTTTTTTGACCCTATGCGACACTTATCCGATCATGGTATGACAGTGTGAACAGCACAAATGCAATATTTTCAAATCCGATCTGGGTCACTTTCGTATGTGGTACTGAATCCGATACATATCTGATGTTTTAGAAAGCGACTGCTGTTTGAACGGTCATGTCGCATTAAATCAGTCTTTTACGTCACTGACACAAGACAGATGCCAATTATCAGCGCTGGAGAAGCGCCCAATAAGACATCGCGAACACTACCTGGCCATCCAGTGTAGATGTTAGTGAAACTGTTTGGAAGACAACGTTGGAGAAACGTGAACATTTTTATTTATAATGTATAATCTGCAGATTCTGACAGAAATCTGCAACTATCATTTGAAGCACCGATGCTCTCTAAAACAGCAATAAGGATAATTATTTTGTCATTTACATTATGTAAATAACTTAAAGCAAAAATTGGGAAACGTAAAGTCCGAAACAAGTCTTTATATTAAGGGCCATCAGTCAAACCATACTGTTTTCTACAGTCATTGGTCTAAACAGAGCGCGTTGTGTGTGACGTCTTGTTTTGCGAATGCGGGCCGCTTTGAGGGTTCACACGGGAGCGCATTTGCTGTCACATTTTATTTGTAGTGTGAACAAGAAGACAAAAAAATCAGATTTGATCAAAATATCAGAATTGAGCATTAAGACCTGCAGTGTGAACGTAGCCTAAATGCATCACTGTGCTGAGTATACATGTCGGCACGACGTGGTGGTGTAAAAAAGGTGGATCCACCTCAAAGTTCGACTTCTCAGTATTACTTTAAAAAAAATGGTTCAAGTGCTTTGAATAATTTATATGACTTGGAAAAAAATGAGCATAGCTAAGGATATTAGTGCTAAGTCATGATTTTCTCAGAATGTTGCTGCTGCTCGCTGACTTTAGCTAACAGCAATTCCTGTATTTGATTCATGTTAAGTACATTTATGTCCTTAATCTTTAATTTTTTTATTAAACATCCTCATCTTGTATACAGTGGCTTGCAAAAGTATTCGGCCCCCTTGAACTTTCCCACATTTTGTCACATTACAGCCACAAACATGAATCAATTTTATTGGAATTCCACGTGAAAGACCAACACAAAGTGGTGTACACGTGAGAAGTGGAACGAAAATCATACATGATTCCAAACAGTTTTTACAAATAAATGACTGCAAAGTGGGGTGTGCGTAATTATTCAGCCCGCTTTGGTCTGAGTGCAGTCAGTTGCCCACAGACATTGCCTGATGAGTGCTAATGAGTAAATAGAGTGCACGTGTGTGTAATCTAATGTCAGTACAAATACAGCTGCTCTGTGACGGCCTCAGAGGTTGTCTAAGAGAATATTGGGAGCAACAACACCATGAAGGGATAAAGTTATTGAGAAATGTAAAGCAGGCTTTACATTTACAAGTCATACTAACTTTGACATATATTTTTATATGAATTGAAAACTTTCTGTCTGTACATAATTCCAACAGATTTTACGAGGTTGTAAGCTCACGTAGCCAAAACTCCAATAATGCTAACAAGCTTTCACCATTTCATTGGTCTGGTGATGCAACTACATAATGTGTTTTTAACAGACCCTAAACAACACCCTTTCAATGAACAGCAAGACACTTGACCCTACCGCCTACTGGTGTTGGCCAGAGGGGCCGATGGCGCGATATGGCAGCCTCGCTTCTGTCAGTCTGCCCCAGGGCAGCTGTGGCTACAACTGTAGCTGCCTCCACCAGTGTGTGAATGTGAGAGTGAATGAATTGTGGCATTGTAAAGCGCTTTGGGTGCCTTGAAAAGCGCTATATAAATCCAATCCATTATTAATGTGTGTGTGGGGTGGGGTTCAAAGTATACTGAAACAACAAACAATTTAGGCATTTCAATAAAGTTACATTATCTCTGCTCTTTACAAGTTCAAAGCCACAGACCAAATTGTGAATAGAACTGTAATTTCACTGTTTCACTTCAGCAGCATCAATCTTTGCACAGATAATCTTCATATGAGGATTTCATGTTTATTGTCAAAGGAGATTATATGCTAGAAAATACAAAAAATAAATGAATAACAGTTTGGTGAGAAAAATATTGAGTTTGAGTTCAGTCCCAAGTTACTTTCACCAACTTGTCTCTGCTGTAATATTTGGATTAATTCAATGAAGTCTTAGAACTGTTAGCTTTATTTTAAAACCAACATTGTATAATATCAAAAAATACTTTTAGACAGGCCTGTGTTTTTGGCCTGTCATTTTTAAGCAGGAACCTCAGAAAGGTATTTATGAGTTTTGTTTGACATCAGAAAGTAAAAAGACTGCACAAAAGCTACACGTGTTACCATATTATATGACCCTTGCTATAACAGAAATGTATTAACCCCTTAATATTTTTTGTGTTGCTTTTTTTTTTCAGAATGGCTTTGACAAAGCTTCTGAACAACCGCCCTGACACGCCATATTCCCGGCCACCCCCACTGCACATGAAAATTTTAAAGTCCTGTGACCAGCTAAGGGTCACAAGCTGGGACTTCAAAGATGGAACACCAACACCTCTAATGACAAAGAAGAACACCATTGCGGCGATCACCAATGGCCAGACTGTGACAAAGATCACAATGTTTGAAGAATATGCCTCTAAAGTCCAGCTCGGGGGGTCATACATTATGAGAGGCCATGAACTCAGTGGCACAGGCCCCCCTTACAACATCAGTATCACAGCCAGGACACAATTTTTTATTTTTTTTATTTTTTTTAGGGCACCGACCCTAAGTGTGAGGGAAGGTCTTGTAAAAGAAGCAGAGGATCTTCTGCATCCTCTTGTTCCTCTCACCCCACTCAAGATGAGCTCCACACATGAGGGACTCATGACAGTTCAAGGGGAGGTGGTGGAGGTAAGTACTTGTGGTTCCATCAGAATTTACATGGATTTAGGTTTCCAAATAACCCATTATTGCCAGTATTTTTTACAGTTAAAATTTTGGTTTTTGCTGTCAAGCAGAGACTAAATTCTGTTAAGATTGTTAAGCACAATTTTTTAAAAAATATTTACCTCAGACCATTTCTGATATTTTTGCAGCCAGTTTGCATTGTGCCTGCGTACATTTGTGTTGTAAGGGCTAGATTTTAATGAACAGTCTCTACTTGATAATAAAAACAAACAGAATAATTATTTTATACACTGCTGTATATAAATTCACACAAGGCTTCATCTAAATATATCCTTTATAATAAAAATAAAAGCAGATACAACAGAAATGGTCAAAAAGTACCCTGAATTGGGCATAATGGAAAACAAATAGATTTTGTATACCTGAAACTGGCAAACTTTTCATTTAAGTTGCAAAATGTATTGTTTACAGAAGGATTTCCTACAACCTGTTTCATAATCACAGTATATGAAAAACATCCTAATAACCGATACAGATAAAACTGCTTCTGATAAGATAAATGGCATGTGCAGAATACTTAACAACAACCATAACATAATCTAAACAGATTACTGAAGAAATAAAATCCTATCACAGATAACTACACTGACTATTACTGACATTAAATTTCAATTTTCTTTTCAGTTTTCTGCTGTAAAGAAGGTGCTGTTGGGAAAACAACATGTTCCCCTTAAAAACCTCCAGCTGAAGGAGGTAATGGTGCAATTTAAGTTTTATATTGAAAATGGTTAAACTAATGTGACAAATGTGACATTGCTGGTACAGAATGTATGAGGCTGTGAGCTTTTTTTTTTCTAGTTACTGGACTTGTTGTTATTTAATTAATGAATCTTTAATTCTGTCATGTTTGTGATTTCAGGATGGTTTTACCATGACAATCTGCCTCTGGAGGGAGGCAGCTGCTAACAACTTCAACGTGGGAGACCACATCAGCCTCTCTCACGTTAAGCAGAGACAGTCCTCATATGGCGTACAGCCTTTACACAGATTGAGGTATGAAGAAGCTTTGTTTGTCTTATCAACAAATGTTTAAAACTATGTTTTCAAATTTGACATAACATTATATATTATATTATCTTACACACACACACACAAACACTACATATAGATAGATAGAAAAGTTCCCCCCTCGCCCCTGCGGGCGGTCAATCCTTCAAGCTCGGGTCCTCTACCAGAGGCCTGGGAGCTTGTGGGTCCTGCGCAGTATCTTAGCTGTTCCTAGGACTGCGCTCTTCTGGACAGAGATCTCTTCTGGATAGGGTTGCCAACTCCCTGAAAAATAAATAAGGGACACCTCGTGGCCAGGGCCGGGCGACCCAGTTGTCTTCACCCTTCCCAGTTTGGTGAATTTTCTAGCTCTTTTTTTGTGTGTGAAATTATTTTTTTAACCATTTGACTTGAAGTTGATTTAAGTAGATGCATATTCTATTCTTTGTGATATGAACACATGTGAAACAAATGATCATTTAGCCATTTATTTTTAGCTCAAAATGACATTAACACAATAAAACAGGTCTCTTTCTTAAACAGAAGCCTGTCATGCTTAACTTTTGAGAATATAAGTAAATCTTTCTTTAAAAGAACTCTGTCCTGCTTAACTTAAAATTATAGAAAACAATAGAAGGAAAAATATTCTTGTAACAGTGCACATTTAGTGCATTTAGTACAATTGGCTTCAGTTGAGGTATTATTTCAGCTTTTCTAATGCTAATCAGCTGCTCCTGTTTGTAAACCCGCTTGTTCCCATGAATACGCATCATAACTCATCATCATTATTCATCTATGTTTTACTTTTATGTATTAGTCATCTATTTGTTGTAATCATCTATCCTTGCAGTTGTTTATTACACTAAATAAGTTATATTATCACACTTCTGGCCACATAGCGCTGATATTCACTGCACATGCCCATATTAACTTTTTCCAGCCAGGTGTTTTCCTTTTCCCATTCTTCCCTTTCTCTGGGGGGAAACAAACATTGCTGCGCTAATGCTGGGCTCACACTGTGCGATTTTAGGCCTATTTTGAGCCGATTTTTGAGTCGTGCGACCGATTTGGTGATCGGACCGATTTTGGCCTTCATCGTGCGTCGTGTAGTATACGTGGGGTAACGAGAAGCGATTAACACCTCGAGCAGCTCCCGATCATCAATCGCTCGTGAGGGTGTCACCACAGGCGCTCACACTGCTCACGCGCAAACACGTAAACGTCGGTGAAAAAGACGGAGCAGCACAGCTGTGCAGCGTGTGATCTGGACACAAGCGATGGAGGCACAACTTGTAGAACTTTGGAAAGCTCATCCGAGCCTTTTCGATGTGGCATCACAAAATTATCACGACCACAACAACCGTGGAAATAGTTGGATTTACATTGCTGCTCAATCACAGCTGCCTGATGAGTGTTTTTCATTAGCAATTTAGCAAAGTTGATGGTGGTGGTGTGTGTGTCTGTGTGAGTGAAAGACAGAGAGAGCGAGCGACAGATTTTCTGTTATAACCTTCATTTTATGGACGCACAGTGTGAGCACTCAGGTCGCATCAGAGCATCGGGCGGTATAGTGTGAGAGTACATCGTGACCTACGAACTTCTAACCCCTGCGAGTCAATCGTGCAGTTTGAGCAGGAGCTGAATAACGTGACTGAAAAAAATTGCACAGTGTCTGCCCAGCTTTAGGTGTACTGTCGTCCGAGACTTGCACCGCAGTGTCGGTGTTTGTTTCCCTGTTGGCCATGCTTCTTGTTGTGGTCATCTGTTGTCTTCCGGTATTTTCTCCGCAAGCGACCTTTCCTCGACCAGTGAGATGAGCGGTAATCTGAATTGTCATACTCGAATTGTCATAAGTTTTTCCTTTCCAGTCACCTTTCT
This sequence comes from Rhamphochromis sp. 'chilingali', assembly GCF_963969265.1. Taxonomy (NCBI): domain Eukaryota; kingdom Metazoa; phylum Chordata; class Actinopteri; order Cichliformes; family Cichlidae; genus Rhamphochromis; species Rhamphochromis sp. 'chilingali'. The sequence continues at coordinate 35,247,123 of NC_137948.1, read as the reverse complement.
CACTCACTATGTATTAATAGACCTCTCTGCATTGAATCATATCTGTTATTAACCTCTGTCTCTCTTCCACAGCATGTCTTTATCCTGTCTTCCTTCTCTCACCCCAACCGGTCGCAGCAGATGGCCGCCCCTCCCTGAGCCTGGTTCTGCCGGAGGTTTCTTCCTGTTAAAAGGGAGGTTTTCCTTCCCACTGTCGCCAAAGTGCTTGCTCATAGGGGGTCATATGATTGTTGGGTTTTTCTCTGTATCTATGAAGCGCCTTGAGGCGACTTTTGTTGTGATTTGGCGCTATATAAATTGAATTGAATTGAATTGAATAAGTGTGCTGTCAGCTCATTGGTCACAAAGCAGGAGAGGGGCTGGGAATTATGTTTTCAAACAAAGCGTTAATTCCATTAACATTTATAGACTACTTTTGATTCTCACTGTATTACGGGACAAAGTGCGTCCCTTATTAGCTCAATACGGGACGTGTACTTTTGTTTCGAAATACGGGACGATTCCGTATTTTAAGGGACGGTTGGCAACCCTACTTCTGGACAGAGATCCCGCACCACTATGTCCGGTTGGTTAGCTGTTCCCAGGACTGCGCACCACTAAGATATTGCGCAGAACCCTCAAGCTCCCAGGCCTCTGGTAGAGGACCCGAGCTTGAAGGATTGACCGCCCGCAGGGGCGAGTAGGGTTTTTTTTTTTTTTTTTTTTTGTTTCTCCAGGTGAACATGATTAACCATTTTGGAATTGACTTACCTGGATGATTCAGCATGCATCAAGACATAATGTGTGTATGTATGTGTCTTGGTGACTTAGTGAAACCACGTGATGACCATAGGTTTTCTTTTTTCTTGTTGGATAATAAAAAAAAACAACGTTTTCTGGGCTAAATGTGTGCCTATGCTGTGTCAACAGACAAAAGTCGAGGAGAGAGCTGACATCCTCATTGGTGTGGCCACGGCAGAAATGCCAAACCAGCTGGAGGTGTTGCTGGAGGATGGAAAGAGCCTGTTCATTCAAACTGGCCTGTGGAGTCTCTTTGATAAGGAACTGGAGGAGGCAGCAATCAAAGTTACTGTTAAAATTCAGGGAAAGCATATTGTACATATTCAAAAATATCAGTGCGAATAATTTAAGGAAAATATAAAGTTCCTTTGTTCACTTTGTTCTAAAATGTGACAGATTGTATTTTATAACTTAGGAAACAAAATTCATTCTTTTTATCAGTATTTATAATTTTTTATGACATTTTGTTAAGTTCTGTACTATAGTTAACAGTTTTAGTATTTTCCAGTGTTAAGTATTTGTATATTAAAAATTCTACATAATCTTATATTTGTGTTTTTAATTTTTAGAACACTGGAAGGCTATAAAATGTTTTTAAAAAAAGAAGAACAACAGCACAGTTCAAGACTTAATGTTGTATTTTGTAGATAAAAAAGGGGGCAGGTCTATAAACAATATTTGATTTGTACCTTTTGAAAAAGCCAACAAATTCAATGCCAATACAGCCAAACTCAGGAGATCAGTTAGGAGCACAGCTGAGCAAAGGTGATTCCAAAAAAATGGAGAGAAACTCTGCCATGCAGTGCCATGCTGAGCAGACTGGTTTACAGCCACAAGAGAGACTCAGTGTTCACAGATCATAAAATCTTCAGGGAGCAAAGCTCTCAGAGAAGCTATAATGCAATCCACAGATAGAATACAGTCAATAAGCTCCAAGTGAAATGTTAAACAGTGCACGGATAGCTTTTTGTTCAGCTTTTTCTTCGTATCCTTTTTCCCCCTTTCTAAAGTCTCTTCAGAGGCTTTGCAATTTGTCAAACAGCAGCTGGTAAAAAGGCTTTTGCAGTGAGGCAGGGAGCCTGTTCAAACCAGATTATGCTTGATTTGATGACTGCAGAGAACTTGGGGCTGACAGCTCAGATTAGGATCGGTTCTCCCTTGAAAAGGCATTAGTGTGTTCTGTCATGGCAGGATTTCTGTTCAATGTGCAGGTAGATTGAAATCAAAGGGCACCAAAGACACCCAAACCTGAGGGATCATTACGTGACACCCAAAGCATCTGAGCAGTCTTATTCCTTCATCTGTACCAAATTACTCAGATTCACAGATGTCGTGCACAGCAGACCTGCAATACAACAATGAATAACAGGAGTTACGCCTGCGTTTGACAGGTCAAAATGTCACAGGGAGCAGTTCAGTTAAGTTTCATTCCCCTCCAGAAATCACTTCATGCATGATTATCAGGAACCTTTGAGTAATGACAGCACTTAAGTGAGTGTTTCCTTACCATGTTCCACTTTGTCACCAAGTTTTAGGATGAGAATGTTTTTTTTCTACTTTATTTTATTTTTAATAGAAAGATAGCTCTCGTTATTATTTCTGTTGTAATTTGTGTTTGTTGTTTGTTCAGTTTTTCAGCCTTGTTGCATTTTTTTCTATTTCCGTTGTGTTTTATTCAACTTCTGTTACATTTTGCAGGATTTTGCAGCTTTTTCTATTGACGGGTGTTTTCTTCAGGGCCACCATATTATCATTATCTTTAAAACTGCATTTGAAACTTAGTGCTGAGTTTTTACTTTCTGCAGTTGAAGTTATCTAAAGAAACTGTGTGTGGGTGCAGCTGAAAAAACGTCTTTTGGCAAATAAAACAGAAATTCTGAAATCCTCTACTGCTTATATCAAAGAGAATAAAAGAAACCAAAGCTAAACTCTAAAAGATTATTTATTTCAGCTTGTTTACAGTTATCCACACCTCACAGCTTTTTATGGGTTGATAGTTTTCCTGATCCAATCTGCATACTCAGGATCACAGAGGTCCATGAAGGCAGCCGGTGCTCTGCATACAAAGTCTGGATCTCCCACAAAAGAAGAGACACCATAAATCCTGCCATTATGAACCACTCCTCCACCAGAGTCTCCCTGCAAGACAGAAATACAGTTTCCCAGTTTTATAAAATCTTTCTGTATTTTGAATGTTTAATAAATGCAGCTGTGAGCTGAGGGATCATGCAAACTCACTCGACATATATCTTTCCCAGGACTTTGTCCACAGAACCAGTGCTGATAGCTCCTGACTCGGTGGACCTCGGGGAATTATTTCTGTAAAATATCATTGAGCTCTGTACAGCTGACAACCTCAGTCTCTGCACAGTGAAGAGAGGGTGATTCACCAGGTTCTAGAAAAAAGGGACAATTAGTTCAGCTTAAAGCACTTTTTTAAAAAATGATGCAGATTTGTATTTTATGCAGAAATGCAGCAGAAAGAAATAAAATGGTCTGAGCTCACAGGAAAAGCTTGTTTTTGCTTTGAACACATTAGAAATGAAGAAAAATACAATTTCAGTACAAATATCTGCAACATCTCTTTACTAATAAAGTAACAGTTTGGATGGTTTGTTTTCTTTTTTCTTAATACAACAAATTTGTTAAAAATCATCTTCCTTCTTTTCTCATTAGCTAGTCCAGTGGTGGCACCATAACCTGCGACCTCAACTCTGGAATGACACAAGAAGTGTTTGGACGCTTTTCTCTCCTTTTTTTTGTTAGTTACATACAAATACATATATTGATTGTTTTGCACGTTAACTTTGAAATGTTGCCCTGAGGCCTGTACTATGAAGCAGGATCTCATCTCTCCAGGTAACTTCAGAGTTCTATATGAAGGATTTTGACTTCTTACCAGAGAAAATTGTAAGAGTAACCCTGACCTGCTGTTATATTAGTTATGTCCTTTATAGAGTTTTAGTCACCACTTTATCATCACGCACCACACCTGGCTAGCATGCTTGCACTGTGCTTGCTCAGCGCATTGGGACACCATTCAAGCTCACTGCAGCACATGCTACTTCCTGTTTTAAAGGGCCTTGTAGCAGCCCTTGTTACATGCGTGGGCACGGAGCGTGAAGCAGAAAGCACAGCTTAAAAGAGACGTTGATATACCCGGCGGCGTGACACTGACTGGTGTTTTACGTTTTCTCAAGCCAGCTAACGCAAAGTAAGCCAAGCCTTGTTGAATTTTCTTTGTACTATATCCCTCTGGTTAAGTTCAAGCTTAGAGATCATTTGTCCAGAAAAGCAGCATCACCATTCCTGGAAGATCCCTTGAAACTTTCAACTTTAGACCCTCCTACTGTACTACATGGACAGTGGGAGGGGCTAAAATTCTTCAATAGCATTTTTTCGTAGACATTTTTCAGTTTGCAGCCTATGTTTAAATTCTGTTGTTATATTAAGTTTTATTTTCTCTTAAACTAATAAACAGCAGAAAGTTTGCAGCTGACAGAATAAAAGCTGAAACTGTCTTTCAAACATTAATTAAATGAAATACTTGATTAATGATCCATCAGATTCTCCTGTGTAATGATAGGTCGTGATGTCAGTCAGGATTTTTGCTGTCTTTTTTTTTTTTTTTTTTTTTGCCTGTCCCATTTGGTTCTTTAGCCATCAGAATTGTTGTCTGAAGACCAACAAGGATACCCAATGGATTTACTTTGCCAAATGGATCATCGTGGCATTGCCGTATTGGTCCATTTGGTCGATCTTTGTTTTTATTATTTATTATATTTTATTTTCAGATTTTACAGACGGGACAGACATGAGTGAGGGATAGGAAAGGAAGAAAGAAAGAGGAAGGAAAGGAGAAACAGAAGGGGAGAGGGACAGTGAGAAAGGGGGGGGAGAAAAAAAATCTCCTGGATCACCTGTTGAGAGAAAAATAGAAAACAAGCAAAAAAAACAAAGCAACATACTAAACACAACACCATCGCATTAATCTAGCTAAGTGTAAACAGCAGTAAATACTAAATATTCAATGTTGTTGTGCAGCATGCAGGACAGATGTGCTTCGAAGTAGCGGCCAAGAAAGGTGTAATTTGGGTCTACGAGCAGTGAACACCCGTGTACATACCTGTGTGGATCAGCGCGCTTGCATTCCAAAGGTTTCTCCATGTAACGATCTGCTAGGGAGTGTGAGGGGGCCACAGCCCCGTCCTCCAGGGTGTGAAGCGGGTATGGAGGAGGTCAAAACTCCAGACATCCAGAGGCCCCCAGAACACAAGAGACCATGGAAGACCAACAGAGGGGCAGCCGCGCCACTGTTCCAGTAAGAGCTGAGGAGAGTCCCAGATGAGGGTTCACTCAGCAGCCGCGGAGCAGAAGCCAGGGGGAGTTGCAGTGACGCGCCCATGAGCTCCGCCGGCCCCCAGCTGCGCCTGAGTGACCGAGCCCCAGGCCGAGAGGCCGGGGGCACCCCACCTCCGAAGGGGCCCGAGCGAGCCCCAGGCTCCAGGCCCCGATAAGCGGCCACCAAGGAGTGAGCCGGTGTGTACCTGGACACCCACCCCCAGACACAAAGAACCACCAACGCACCGACACCTGAGGGAGTCCGCCACCGGCAGGGGAAGTGGTGGTGGGTGGAGATAGGCCTCCAAATCTTGGAGGGCCTGAGGTGTCCCCAGAGAGGTGGCGTCTGATACCCAACCTGACATATAGACACAGACATACGGGCACACACAGACACAAACATCCATTCCCACCATTAATGATAGGTTTGTAGCTTGAACCTATTCGCTGGAACGTTAAGACAATATAATTACACTGCAAGCAAGACGCAAGTAGGCAAACTTCTTCATGGTACTCGTGCACGGGAGAGACTGGACAGAGCGCCGTCCCTTCGCTTGACCCCAGTAGCTCTCGTCCGTTCTCCCATACACTGTCCTTTTATTGAGGTTACATGAATATGCATAGGTTCATTAACATACGACGTCTACATACAAACAAAGAGTACCTTGCCTGTGTGTGTGTGTGTGTGTGTGTGTGTGTGTGTGTGTGTGTGTGTGTGTGTGTGTGTGTGGACTGCTGATCAAAGGGTCAAACATCCTTGGTCAGGAAGAGGGTAGCCTCCCCCTCACCCTAGATGGTTCATCCTAGATAACACGGTGAGGAAGTCCTGCAGTTCATCTAAACAAAGAGCACTTAGACTAGAACAGACGCAACTACGTTAATCCTACCATAAAACAATAAGACACGGTATGACCTCTCATGCTCCCAAAGTGCTGTCTAATACACACAAAGTTTGCAGACTATCAAGGATCAAAACCTCTACCAATCTACAACTAATTACAAAACTCTAAGCATATATAAGTAAATATTTCTAAGCATAAATGACAATCAACAATACAAATCTAACATTTCCCCCCTTTTTGACCTTTATGCTTGAAAAGTTCCCAGGTATGAATACCTCATGTCTGACAGTTTCAATGCAAACCTTTTTATACTCAGCATATGTCAAATCACCCTAAATTACTGAAAAGGTACACAGTTTAACAAATGTATTAGCAGTTATCCCATTCCTCATTGATCTCATCTCATGGCAAACTGCATCCCACAAACAAACAAATTGTTAATTTAATAGTGAAAATAAGAAGATAACATTTCCAAAAACATCTCAGCTTGGTGGTGCTTCCTCCAGGTGTGCACATCACATGTCTCTCTGCAGAGTGGTTTGAGTTCTGCAGGGCGACATGAATGTCTCTTCTAGTTGTTTCGTTGTCCATAGGACCAGAGTCCAAATGTATGTAGAATAAACATTCAAACATACCAGTTGGTTTTGTTGTTTGTCAACATGGGTCTCAGCTATTTCCAAAGCTGCAGACCTCTCAGCACTCTAGTTTTATGGCCTCTTACCAGCCCCCATCACCTGACTTCAGACCTTCGTCTTGTGAGGGGGATATTTATGACTCCTTAATTGTCCACGCTCTGCAGAAAAGCTCTCTGTGGAAAGGGTGCTGGGTTCCGTCATCTTACTGCTGTTATGATCCCAGCAGCCTTCAGAGTGTCATCGTATGCACAGTACAGTGGCACAGCATTAGGTGATGTTCATAGGAAACTGCTGTCATCACCACCATAGCTTCTGGTTCCTGTGCTTTCACAGAATCATGATGTCATCCTCGAACTCCTTCTGCGCTGTCGATGGAGCTTGGCACGCTCCCCTCATCCCACGAGTTTTCATGTTCCAACGCTGCTGAAGGTTTAAGGCAGAGCACGTCGTACACCTTAGTTGTCTTCCTCAGCGTCAATATTGAATCTTTCATTTTATTTAAAATCTCCTGGAAGCTCAGTAGCACAGCCCTCTGTGTGATGTCTGCTGTGCTGAAGATGATCTCTGATCCTCCTGAAGCCTCTCTCCTGGCCTCAGCTCCCATCTTGTGGACGATCCTCTCCTCTATTTTGCAGGCAGTTTCATGGTCCTTGCTGTGGCTCCAAGGTCTGATCTCATGATGGGCCCCAACCAGCTTGACCTTTGACCTCAACCACTGCCTGGCTGTCAGCTATGCCTGGAATGGTTCACGCTTCTCACTGGGCCTCTGAAGATTTCTCAGGAGATTACTGCTGCACCTGTATTTCCTTGCTAAGAAGAAAAACTTCTATTTGGAGAGCATGTCAACAATCATCAAACCACATTCTTTAGTTCAGTGAACTTCACTTATAGGCCATCAAAGCCTCATCTGAACATGGATGCACCACTTGCATAGGTTTAATATTTGTAAATAAACGGCTAATCACACAAATCACTGCAACAATAATAGTAAACATTGTTTAACACTAGGAAGGCCCAGGCTTCTACCTTTCTACCTTTAAAACCCGCCACCAGCCAAATGGCTGGTAGGCTTTTAGCTAAGCTTTAGCTTCAGGCAAGTGGAAGCTAAATTGGCTAGTCATTCATATGTAAATTGGGTTGTTACCTGGGAATTCTGGAGGGAGGGGAGTGGGGGTGTGTGGATGAGGGGGTGGGGGAGCTGCTAAAAGCGGTGAGCTTCCTTTTGTTTCATCTTGATGCATTCTCAATCATCCAGGGAAACAAATCTCCAAAAGTCACCAACTTGGAGTGTTTCAGTTTGCCATCTTAGGGAGAAATCAACACACATGGGTGTATGTCCTTTGTTGCTGAGATTTATTGATAAAAACAGTACAAAAAATCAACCATTTGTACACATTTTTACAAATAATTATAAAAAGTGAGTGAGTACATTTCAACATTTTCAGCAATCACTCACAATCCTGGCACTGCCATGGTATCTGTAGTCTGCATTTACCTTGGCTTGGCTTCCTGATCAATTGTCCACTACCAAAAGGAAGCCAAGCCCTGTGATCACACCTTGTTTTGTTGTAAAGGGTGGCAGGGCTTGGCTTCCTTTTGGTAGTGGAGCATTGATCAGTCGTCCATTGTGGCATCAATGTGATCACACCTTGTTTTGTTGTAAAGGGTGGCAGGGCTTGGCTTCCTTTTGGTAGTGGAGCATTGATCAGTCGTCCATTGTGGCATCAATGTGATCACACCTTGTTTTGTTGTAAAGGGTGGCAGGGCTTGGCTTCCTTTTGGTAGTGGAGCATTGATCAGTCGTCCATTGTGGCATCAATGTGATCACACCTTGTTTTGTTGTAAAGGGTGGCAGGGCTTGGCTTCCTTTTGGTAGTGGAGCATTGATCAGTCGTCCATTGTGGCATCAATGTGATCATACCTTGTTTTGTTGTAAAGGGTGGCAGGGCTTGGCTTCCTTTTGGTAGTGGAGCATTGATCAGTCGTCCATTGTGGCATCAATGTGATCACACCTTGTTTTGTTGTAAAGGGTGGCAGGGCTTGGCTTCCTTTTGGTAGTGGAGCATTGATCAGTCGTCCATTGTGGCATCAATGTGATCACACCTTGTTTTGTTGTAAAGGGTGGCAGGGCTTGGCTTCCTTTTGGTAGTGGAGCATTGATCAGTCGTCCATTGTGGCATCAATGTGATCACACCTTGTTTTGTTGTAAAGGGTGGCAGGGCTTGGCTTCCTTTTGGTAGTGGAGCATTGATCAGTCGTCCATTGTGGCATCAATGTGATCACACCTTGTTTTGTTGTAAAGGGTGGCAGGGCTTGGCTTCCTTTTGGTAGTGGAGCATTGATCAGTCGTCCATTGTGGCATCAATGTGATCACACCTTGTTTTGTTGTAAAGGGTGGCAGGGCTTGGCTTCCTTTTGGTAGTGGAGCATTGATCAGTCGTCCATTGTGGCATCAATGTGATCACACCTTGTTTTGTTGTAAAGGGTGGCAGGGCTTGGCTTCCTTTTGGTAGTGGAGCATTGATCAGTCGTCCATTGTGGCATCAATGTGATCACACCTTGTTTTGTTGTAAAGGGTGGCAGGGCTTGGCTTCCTTTTGGTAGTGGAGCATTGATCAGTCGTCCATTGTGGCATCAATGTGATCACACCTTGTTTTGTTGTAAAGGGTGGCAGGGCTTGGCTTCCTTTTGGTAGTGGAGCATTGATCAGGAAGCCAAGCCCTATATATATGATACAATCTCACTACACTTAGCCTAATCCTTCATTGCCCTGAAGAATTCTGTGGTGTACGGACCTCCTCTCCAAGGAAAGAAAATGCAGAGAAGACTCACCACTCAGCAGGCCTTGGAAATGATCCTGAGGGAAGTCGACCCTTGTGACTCGGATGGAGAAGACCTACAAGTTCAGCCGGATTCGGACTCAGAGCTGTCTGATCAGTCTTCCAGTTAGTTGCATTTCATGTTATTTCCTATCTCATTTCAAATAAGTAAGTGGATGTAGTTTGTAAGTAAGATATTTCAGACATTATTCTGATACAGAGGAGGAGATACTGGACCTTCCCATTGCTCACAATTTGAATTTGTTCACACTGCAGATGAGGAGACTGCTTCTGCACCTAAAAAGAGAGCTTGTTTGGGGACTGAGACAGCGAAAGATGGCACAGTGTGGCGTGAAGAACAGGTGGGGACCTGTCTCCCTTTCACCCCAATAGAAGCGTACGCTGCAGATGGAGAGCCAATGGCTAAGGCCAGGAGAAATATCACGAGTCGCCTTCGGAGCTTCCTGTGTTTCATCACTCTTGACATGCTTCGTAGCATTCAAGAATGGACTGTTCAACATGCACAGCAAACGGAGCATGTTCATTGGTTCATGGACCTCCCTGAACTAATGGCATTTATTGCAATTGTCATCTTGCGGGGGGTTACCAGGGTTCCATCTCTAAATGACTGCTGGTCAGCAAACCTGGGAAACCCACAGATAATTGGAACTATGGCACGAAACCGCTTCAAAGAAATCATGCAACACCTACGCTTTGATGACAAGTCCACCCGCAGTGATCGAGCAAAGACTGATAAGTTCGCTGCAATTTCCAGTTTGTGGGGATCATTTGTCACCAACTGCATCACGTGCTACAACCCTGGTCTACATATCACCGTTGATGAACAGCTTTTCCCATCAAAGACTCGGTGCAGTTTCCTGCAGTATATTGCAAGTAAGCCGGACAAGTTTGGGATCAAGTTTTGGGTGGCTTGCGACCTAAAATCCAAGTACATTTGCAATGTCTTCCCATATCTTGGCAAGGACCCCAGTCGTCCCACTGGGGAGAGACTTTCTGAAAATGTAGTAATGAGGCTGATGGAACCATTCCTAGACAAGGGCAGAAATGTTACCACGGACAATTTTTTCACATCGCTTTCACTTGCGCAAAAACTTCTTAGACGGAAAACCACCATCCTCGGCACAGTCAACAAGATTCGCAGGGAAATTCCTCAATCCACTAGACAGACAGATCGCAATGAATTCACCACTCAGGTATGTTGCAGGTCTTTTCTGGTTCTATGTTTATGTGTTTCATTGTGTGTAAAAGTGCTATGGAAATAACAATTTATCTTATTTCTTAGGTGTTTTCAACCTCTGCTGCCACGCTGACGGCGTATGCGGCCAAACGGAAGAAGACAGTCTATATTCTTAGCAGCATGCACGGCGTGGTTCAGACTGATAACACTACCAAAAGGAAGCCAAACACTGTCACCCTTTACAACAAAACAAAGTGTGGCGTGGATGTGATGGACCAGATGGTTCGGGAGTACACTGTCCGCAGAGGAACACGGCGCTGGCCAGTTGCCGTGTTTTATAACATGATTGACATGGCAGCACTGAATGCACATGTGCTGTATCAAGCATGCTCCGGGACGAAGGAAAGACGGGTGGACTTCCTGGTGGAGCTTGCAAGGGAGTTAGCTCACTCTCATGTAGCTGCGAAGAAGGCAAGAAAAGAACAGTTGCCTTTGACACAACCCTCCACACCGAGCCCTGGAAAAAGAGCCATGTGTCAGGTCAAACACAATTGCAAGAACAATCATGCCACTGTGCGATGTGTTCACTGCAACAGATACACATGTGGTAAATGCAGACTACAGATACCATGGCAGTGCCAGGATTGTGAGTGATTGCTGAAAATGTTGAAATGTACTCACTCACTTTTTATAATTATTTGTAAAAATGTGTACAAATGGTTGATTTTTTGTACTGTTTTTATCAATAAATCTCAGCAACAAAGGACATACACCCATGTGTGTTGATTTCTCCCTAAGATGGCAAACTGAAACACTCCAAGTTGGTGACTTTTGGAGATTTGTTTCCCTGGATGATTGAGAATGCATCAAGATGAAACAAAAGGAAGCTCACCGCTTTTAGCAGCTCCCCCACCCCCTCATCCACACACCCCCACTCCCCTCCCTCCAGAATTCCCAGGTAACAACCCAATTTACATATGAATGACTAGCCAATTTAGCTTCCACTTGCCTGAAGCTAAAGCTTAGCTAAAAGCCTACCAGCCATTTGGCTGCTCTCCGGGTTTTAAAGGTAGAAAAGCCAAATGGCTGGGCTCTGGGCCTTCCTAGTGTTAATGTTAATCCTTGCACTCCACCTCTTGACGCATGGACAGTCCCATGCGTCAACTCACCAAACCTGGATCCCTGTCTTAAAGAAAAAGATTAGCTAGATCATGTCCCAGGCAACATCAGGGCATCTCCTCTGGAGTAGCTCCGTAACCCTGCAATAAAAGATGTTAGCGTGTCTTGCATATTAAGTTTGCTGAACACCTGGCTCTCCCAGGAGCCTGCATACACACCATCATGGCCTGGAAAACAAATCTGGAAGTGAAATCAAACTTCATACCTGTAAACAATTGTATCATAAGAGTAATAAGCATTCAACATCAGCAAGACAAGTGTCATGTGCAGGTTTTCTCAAATCAGTAACTACAACTATTACCCTAATTCACCTCAGACATGGATTATCCCATGTACTCTGTTAACATTAATGTAATCAGTGACTTCTCTTAAGCAAAGTCACTCCACTCATATATTATTATGGGTTCAAAAGTGGCCAGCAAATGAGCCCATAATAAACTATTCCATAATTACCGTAATCTCTTATTTGTTGTACTCATGTCACTTGTCCGCTTCAGCTGAATCTTCTAAATGCAGTCTCAGAAAAACAAACATTAGCAATACACATTGACTATCCTGGTGGGCAGGCGTCGGCCATCCACATTCCAGAGGTGCCATAAAACACCATAAAGTTAACACTCGCTGTGGAAAAAGTAACACTGGTCTCATCACAGTATGTCTCAAACTATATTAATTTCTCCATCAACATATAGCCTGTAACTACAGTTTTCTTCACACATAAACCCAGAAATCTTGTAGTAGAGAAACATACGCCAGTATTCCTATAAATCACATGATCAAACACATGAAGAACCATAATGCTGTAAAAACGAAAATGCAAATGTTAGCGCTTGCGCAGGCGTATGCATACTTTGTCACAGTTATCTCTGTGAGCACACAAGCTAGTGAATGACACACACATAGTAAATTCACAGACACAGAAAATGTCATTTAAAATGTTAAATCATCACGCAACCTAAAGTGTTACTGTCATCTTTCTGCTTCTGTAAAGGGAAGCACACACAGACTCATCTGCACCTCTGCCAGGCGGGGGTCAACTTCACACAGTCGTGTTACATCAGTAAAGTCTTGTCAGCTTTTGTCAGCTTTTACCAGTCAGTCAGTTTGTTTTCCTTTCACTCACTCATTCATGCATTCATTCTTTCTTTCTTTGCTGATAGTGGAACCTATCGTCGCATTTAGTTTCCACTCTCAGCAAAATGACGTCATTTCAAAAAGAAAAAGAAGAACTTTAGTTTGGATTACATCGCTGAATCCTTTTGGACTGGGACCGTCATTTAATAATTGTCCCAAATAAGTGGCTTTCTCCAGAGTCCATTTAAATGTGGAGAACTCACTTGGCACAATTGTCTTGACGACGTGTAACGCTTTTAATTCCCGACTTGCAGATCTGCTCAAAGAAAAGAAATTCACAAGCAAAAATCAGTGCTTGTTCAAAAATGAAAAATAAAAAATAACAGAGATTATCAAACCAAACTCTCAGTGCACTGTGAAAGTATCAAAATAAAAAGGCCTTGTTAAGTCATGACACAAACTCCTCATCTCAGGAGGGTAAATCATACCATTAGCATGGTTCATCATACCATCATACTAATTGGCAGGCTCAACTTCACAACAAAAGAAAAATCATCAGCTAGATTCACTCCAAATCAACCATCAGCTGCACCACTCACAACATAAGCCTAATGTCTTCTTTAACTTATGAGTTTAATCACCAGGTCTGTGTTCTTCACTCATTTAGGCCACAGATCTATTTTATTCAGTTTTCCTTTTTTTCCCTTCATCATAAAACATGTGACATGCTGTCATGCACTTCACAAAAGAAGTTTGTTCTGACGTATTCAGAGTTGTGTATCTAAATACAGGATTCACTCGCACATCAAAGCAGGAAACTCAGTGTTTTAGAGTCTCCACTCAACACACAACAACTCCAACACATCTCATTCACTCATACTAGAATTCAGTCACCTTTCATTAATCTAAAACCAATCAACTAATTTGCATATCAGCTATTAACCCACTAAGTTGACAGGACGACAGGAAAGCATGTTCAAAATAGTATCACAAAAGACAATTTCCCTCATACAGTAAATTACTTGCTGCATCAATCAAGCAGGAAGCTTCTCCCAATTTACCATTTTAACAACTAAATTTATTGTCTGATCACTGGTTGGTCAAACCAGGATCTTTTTTCCCACAAAAGTTAAACTGTTGTCCTGCAACTTGGAGAGTCAATTTTTTTTTTTTTTTTAGGATAAATTCAGTATTTGATAACAAGTGTCTGCTAAATTGACACTAATTTAACACTGATGAAAGATAACAAGCTAATTTTCATTACATGTGTTTGTGTTATTAGGCAGGTCTAATGCATGTCTGTGGAGCTGCATCTCCAGCAGAGCATGTTCTTAAAGCTGCCTTTCCTACACACTTCTCTGCTATTATTTAATCATTTCTTAACTAATGTGCTATGAGTCTTCATGAGTCATTTTGTGTTTGGAATTGTTAGTAGGGTTAATGCATGTTCTGCTTGTGTGTGTGTGATTTTGTATATGTTTCTATTTTCGCAATGTTTCAGACTCCGTCTCAATTTTCCAACTTAAGCAGTCAGTTTTCTTTTCCCCAGGTTTGCTAACCCAAATTTTGATTTCCCACATTAAATAATTCCTATGTGTTCTCACCTAGTCTTCTCACTCTGTTGTCCTCTCCCACTTCAACAGTCCAACAGCCGGCAGTTCTCCTTCAGCTTTGTCCTGTGTCCCACTGTCTCTTCTTGCCATTTTACTCCACAGGTGGCAAATGTCAAACTCCAACTGTTCAGTTCTCCCAAACGTTTTCTTCACATGCACAGTGAAGTCACAGCCACTCTCACTATTGTCCTCTGATGCGGTTGACTTCGTGCTAGTGGCTGAAGTGCTGCTGCTGCTGCCTTCCTGGGCGACTTCTTAGCAGCTGCTGCCGGTTTCTTGGCTTTGGCCGCGGCGGGCGTCTTAGCTTTGGTCTCAGTAACCCTGTTCATCTTGAAGGATCCGGAGGCCCCGGTGCCCTTGGTCTGCACCAGAGTGCCCTTTGCCACCAGACTCTTGATGGCGGTCTTGACACGGGCCTTGTTCTTGTCCACATCGTAGCCTCCGGCAGCCAGAGCCTTCTTGAGAGCGGCCACGGCTTTCACAATCAGCTCGCCCACGCTGAGGCCGACCTTCTTGGGCTTGGAAGTCATCGTCTTCTTCTTCTTGGCCTGAACCTCTGCACAGGGCGCAGGGCGTGTTTATGATGGAGCCTTTCCCACCACAGCGCCGGCACGTTGAACGCATCATGAAGGGTCCATTTCTTTCATGTAGCTATGGTCGCTAGCCAGCATGCTAGCCGCATGTGGCTTGCCCGAGTCACTCAGTCCTTTTTGAGCATTTCAACATGCTGCCGCCGCAGACCCTGGCCTCAGATCCAGCAAGTTTAGCGCGCTGATCTCCAAAAAAGTCCCGAAGGCCAGAAAGACGTCAAATAAGTGTCTCGTGCTGAGAACTCAAACAAAAACTCCTCTTCACGCTGCCATCTTGCTCGCCCCTCCGTGAAATTCAACCAATCAGACAGGAAGATGGGTTTGCTTTCTTCTTCTGCTGTTGTTTATCCACATTACTGCTGCTTGTTGGGACTTTTTTGCTCAGGACTTGATGCTGTCTCTTTATCATGTTATTGCTTTGGAGCTGCATTCCTTGTCTTCAGGGAGGGGTGAGAGCTTGCTTGCTTGTGAGGTTGAGAGACACATGGCGCTGTAAATAAGTCAGCCAGAAACTTGGCCTGCATGTTTCCAATGATGTTAAAATATAACTTTCTTCCGACTGCTGCATGTGGAAAATTGATTCAGGTCTGCTTTTCACCTGAAAGTGACAAACTAAAACATTTTCATTATTATCATCACTGCTTAATCAACACACATCTCTCTCTCTCTCTCGCTCTGTGTTTTTGTGAACAATCCTTTCTTAAAAGCAGAAAATGAAATTGTAGTTGTTTTTGGCTGATCAACACAAAACCTTTTTCCTATGATTATTTTTCTTTTTCACTCTTTTTTTTCTTTTTTTTTTCGTTACAATAGCTGGTGACCTGCAGAATCACCGCTCTCACTCACAATCAAAGGCAATTACTTTTACACAGCGCACAAAAACACTGTGATGTCAGACACATTCACACTCACTTTTTCATCTGCATAAATAAACCATATGGCTGGAGATATGTGCCATGGTGATCCATAAGCATGATCACCAGTTTATTTAATTATTTTTAATCCAACAAAACAAATAAACAAAAACATGATGCTGATGCTACACACACACACGAGTCAAGGTGCAGAAAAACTGCTCATGGAAACGCTGCACACTCTCTGTTTCCCTCTCTTTGAGTAGTTCTCAGACAGCTCTTGATCTGATAATGTGTAGCTTGCTCATCAGCTCAAAAAACAAAAACAAAACTGCAACGCGACATCACACAGTAGTTGCTCTGCCCACAGCGGCAAAGTCTTACACTTTCATATTCAACTCAGCTTCTCCATCATGTACTTTTAGATGTTTCATACAGGGTTCAGCATATTAGTTGTTTTCACAGGTGTGCTGTATATCTCAACAATGGCTCATAATAAGACGAAAGACTTCCACACAGGTCAAGTGCCTCTATGCACTTCATTAGTTTAAATATTTATCTATATCACTTCACCTCACATGTCATCGTACTGAATTTAAGCAACCACAAGCGTAATGTAGATGACTTTTAACAACTATCCACCTCAATTACGTCTATGGTCTGGCACACAGGCTGAAGAGTTAACGTTTTGTGTCAGCAAGGGGTGGGGGGACAGCCACCCACCAGAGCATAGCTGCTGATGTGGGCTGGCCTTCTCCACACGCTCTTCAAGGCTGGTGTGTTTTCTAAAAACTTCTAACATTTTAATCTCTTCCATTTTTAAGCCTGCGATTAACCGCACGGCTCAGGTCCGCGTGAAACCCGCGTGACCGCGCTCGCGTGAACCCGCGCAGCTGTGGAGCCGTCGCTCCCTCTCTTTTTTACATAAATACTTTGTGCTGCCAGGAGCAAAGTCCAGCACAAACGTCTGTCTCCCTCCGACTCACTCTTGGTTGCTTAGAAACCCATGATAACAACAACAGTCGGTGTCACAGACCACATGTTCTGCTCCGCACACACCCACACAACAACAACAACGACGACGACGACAACAAAAACAACACAAAATAGGCCTATCGTCCAGCACAGTCTGGACCCCGCGGAACTTCTCAACGCCCCACAAAGTGGCGGAGAACTCACCTCTAGTCACACAAAGTAGCGAGGAACCCGGGTATCGCTCCACAAAGTAGCGAACTTCTCAACGCCTCACACAGTGGCGGAGACTGCACAACCACACGGTTATAGAGTCGGGCTCTTCTCAACGCCTCACACAGTGGCGGAGACTGCACAACCACACGGTTATAGAGTCGGGCTCTTCTCAACGCCTCACACAGTGGCGGAGACTGCACAACCACACGGTTATAGAGTCGGGCTCTTCTCAACGCCTCACACAGTGGCGGAGACTGCACAACGACACGGTTATAGAGTCGGCCTCTTTAAACTTACTTGGCATTGCTTAGAGTGTAATATCAGCCCGAATCCCGCCGACCGTCATTCATCGAGGAGAAAAGACAGACCGCGAATCCACAGGAACTTCCTGGCTGACGTCAGTCTTTCAGCGTGCCTCTCCTCCCCTCGGTGAATGCGATTCCAGGGCTCCGGCATCGAAGGACCAATTAATGATAGGTTTGTAGCTTGAACCTATTCGCTGGAACGTTAAGACAATATAATTACACTGCAAGCAAGACGCAAGTAGGCAAACTTCTTCATGGTACTCGTGCACGGGAGAGACTGGACAGAGCGCCGTCCCTTCGCTTGACCCCAGTAGCTCTCGTCCGTTCTCCCATACACTGTCCTTTTATTGAGGTTACATGAATATGCATAGGTTCATTAACATACGACGTCTACATACAAACAAAGAGTACCTTGCCTGTGTGTGTGTGTGTGTGTGTGTGTGTGTGTGTGTGTGTGTGTGTGTGTGTGTGTGTGTGTGTGTGTGTGTGTGGACTGCTGATCAAAGGGTCAAACATCCTTGGTCAGGAAGAGGGTAGCCTCCCCCTCACCCTAGATGGTTCATCCTAGATAACACGGTGAGGAAGTCCTGCAGTTCATCTAAACAAAGAGCACTTAGACTAGAACAGACGCAACTACGTTAATCCTACCATAAAACAATAAGACACGGTATGACCTCTCATGCTCCCAAAGTGCTGTCTAATACACACAAAGTTTGCAGACTATCAAGGATCAAAACCTCTACCAATCTACAACTAATTACAAAACTCTAAGCATATATAAGTAAATATTTCTAAGCATAAATGACAATCAACAATACAAATCTAACAGTGTCGTTAAAGTGTCACTTCAATAATGCTGCTGGCAGAAAGAAGTGTTGACACATACTAGCTTTGAATAAAAGGCTTAAAACACAAACAGTCTAATACTGGGTGTTGCTTTTAAGCTTAAAGAATATAATAAGTTCTAAGACAATTCAGTTTACTTCTTACTGTCCATGTTGTGTTGTGGTATTTACTTTATCATGAATGTACGCTACTTTGTTCTAGCGACTGTAAAACATAATTGTATTCATGAAATAAACTAGACTTTAACAGTCTGCATCTTCCACAGTTTTTATGCTTTTGTTCACTCCAAGTTTGACACAAACCCACAGACAACCAGAGTTAACTATGTGAAGCAATCACAGACACTGTAATGGCTGATTTTTCTAATAAACACAATCAGGTTAACATTAAGGTTTAACATTGAAGGAGATTTGTTCCATAGTCACAGTTATACTTGTATTTCCTTTACTTACATCCAACACTACTATGTTCTGTTTCAGTCCAGGTGCTGGCAGTTTATCCTTTGTTGTTTGGACAAATAAGCTTAAAGCTAAACCTTCATGTTTTTGATGGGAAAGTTTGTTAAACCATTGCTCAACTTATGTCTGCACAGAGCAGATAATTATGATGTACTTGTAAAAAGACTTGATAAGCAGGTCACAGCTGAATCAAGGGGTAATAAAAGTAAGACCACGCGGTCTCAGCACGACTACACATGCAGTGGGTTATCGCACACATTTGAAAGACTCATTGTGTAACTCAGGATGTGACCCCTTATAAAGGAGACAGAGAAGTTCTGTTGTTCAGTCAAGTAAAACCTGGTGAAAGCGCAATTCTAAGACTCTGGTCGTTGCTTAAGTGTATAGATAAAAAATCTTTTTTTCATGCATTATTTTCTTACTATATTAGTATAATCACCAAATCGATTATTTCGTATTTATCTCCTGAAACGATCTACATTAACTTTTCTATCCCTAGAAATGTGTTTCCAGAGTCCCAGGTTTAGTGACTTCCTGTCCACCATCACATTAGCTGAGTAGTTGTCAAATTTGAGGGGAGCAGAGAAGATCAGACACCAGTCAGCAGGTCAGAGGCCATCTCTCATTTTACAAATCAATCGCTTGATTTATAAATGGAACAAACACCCCATCAGACCAGGTAATGACCCATTATGAGACAACAGCCGTCTGAGAGGAGATGTTCTGTATCACAAAACATGGGAAACAAACAAACTCTAGGCATTCTGAAATATATAAAGCTCAACAAAAAAACAAAACCATATCAGATCCTGATGTAATTCATTTTGTTGTTGTCTTTATTAGTCATTTAAAAAGGTCTAGAAAAAGTGTCCAGGAAGAGATTCTACTATTTATGCAGCACTGCCCCCGTGTGGCCACAAAGACACACAACAGCTTCATTTCTCAGCCTGTTGCCTTCTTTTTCCTTCATGATGTAAACAGTGAATGAACTGAAAGAAGTCAACCCATAAACTGTTAAACTGATACAACAGTCATGATGATTATGTAACAAGTTGTAGTTGACCTTCTGGTGGTGGTTTTGGTATACAATTTAAAAGCCATTTTCTTTTATAAATACACCATACACTTTGTTCTTGACCATTTCTTTTCCTCATATCCTTAATGGACAGTGGAGGAACACTACATCTAGCTTCTGTTTAACATTTATCCAGGCGCCCCCACACTGTACCTCTACAGAAACCAAGGGAGAGAGACAGACACACAAAGATTTCCACTTGAATCTTGATCTCAAAATAGAAAAAGTTTTATCACAAAATAATTACAAGAGCTCAGCCAGGTGAGATATAGCAGAACCATCAATTCAGAGTCTGACAGTAAGGGTGAAGACGAGCCTGACTGTTGGTCTGCTCCAAAACAAGCCCATAAGCAAGCTTTGAAATAATATGTTACAAAAGTGTGAAACTGCGACATGAAATTTGATTTGAAAATGAAATTCATCCTGATCAGGAGCTGTTATGATCTAAATGGTGTTCTAGATCCAGTAAGCATTCATTCAACTTGTATGCAGCAAAATTAAAAATAAGTTACCACAAGTTGTTTTTTTAATTTGGTAAATAATTGATAAAATGTTAAAAGTACTGGTTGTGTTTGACCTCATCACCAGGATGAGTTGGAAATACTTCAAATTCCCTCAGGTGGCCTTTTGCTGGTTGGATTGCCACTACAGTCTGTAAACTGTAGAGGTAATTTTGTGAGCTCATTGGATGAGCAGTTTCTGAAATACTCAGACCAGCCCATCTGGCACCAACAACCACGCAATCTCTTTCCCCCATTCTGATACTTGCTTTGACCTTCAGCAGGTCATCATGAACATGTCTGTATGCTTAAATACTTTAATTTGCTGACGTCTGATTGGTTCACTAGACATTTGTGTTTAACGAGCAGGTGAACAGGTGTACCTGGCAAAGTGTGTGTAACCCTCAGTGTTACTGACATGTTCCACACTGATGCACAACAATACTCTGGGCCCCACACAGTTTTATTAAGTATGTCTAATCACTGTAGACATTACATGTACCTTCTTAGAGGAGAGGTCAAAGGTCAGTTACCTTTATAGGTTCCTGCTATATGTTGTGACATATACACAGCACAGTTGTAGGAATGATAGTTTCTAAGTTCTAAAACTTTTTGTCAATTTTCAACCAATAAATCTTAAAGTTGACCTCGAAGACCACAAGTTTGAATGGATTGTTAACATGACCCCACTCTACAGCACTGCAACATTTTAACATGAGTTATTTAAGACTTTCCAGGTATCCTGGTTACAGAAAAAGATTGATGAGCAGAAAAAAAGAAACAAACTTTAATTGTTTCTGATTAGAAGCTGTACAATCCGGACTGACTTTAACAAATGTGCTATAGGCTCAGCTGGAAAATAGTGAGCTTTACAAGACTGATTTTGTTCCAAAGGCTTTCACAGACCTCAACCAATCCTAAGGCTAATTAGCACGGCTAGAATTTTAAAAACATTTGTTAAATGTTGTCATTACTAACATATACCTGTTTTAGAGCATGGTGAGTAGCGAGAATGCAAAGTTATTGTTACCTCTAAAAAAAAATGTGAAGATGTGATATTAGCATGTACGGAGCCCCTCTGATGACATGGTCCAAAAAATAAATAAATTGTGGCCACAAAATACTACTTCGTGGCCACGAAATGGGTATAACGTGCGCACGAAATGCTTATTTGTGAGCACGAAACACTTGACCAATAACCGTGATCCTTCCCAGGCCCTTGCAGTTGGTTGACAATAGAATCTATCCCAACGTCCGGGTCGTACTTACGTCTGCAATGCAACTGGGCTCTTAATATCCTGTTTAACTGTCTCTCCATAATAATGGTTCCTTTCAGTGCCAGGCTTTTCAAAATGCATGTGTAGCTCATTCCCAGCCTAAAATTGTCAGGGATCTGGGTCTGAGGGACCTAGACCTATTATTGTGTATTGTTTACTCCACTGTAAATAAACGCATTTTGGGTCCTCCTTCCCCACACACCCAAGGTCTGCCACGCAGACCATGACAAAAATAAAACTCAATCATACTGTCTCTGGCCATGTTGTACAGGTTTAGCCTACTCTTATGCTTATGTCTCTACACAGCTGTCCAATGTATCAATATGATGTGCGCACGTCATCTATTTGTTGCCACAAATGCGTAATTCGTTGCCACGTTATACCCAATTCGTGCCCACAAATTAGCATTTCGTGCGCACGTTATTTCGTGCCCTCGAAATAGTATTTTGTGGCCACAAATAAGTATTTCGTGGGCACTTATACTATTTCGAGGGCAGGAAGTAGTATTTTGTCACCACAATCTATTTATTTTTTGGAGGATGTCATCAGAGGGGCTCCGTAAGCATGAGCTATATAGTATCTCCAAGAGAAAAGCGATCAGCTGATCATTGATCAGTTTCATGATTTAAGTAGCAACAGGAGAGAGAATGGGAGAAGAAGAGGCAGCTGGCCACGTAAAGACACAGAAGAACTCCAGCTTTGTGTATTTTTTTTTTCCATTCAAGCTGAAGTCCGGGACAAATCGGGTTCCTTTTCAATACGAAGCGCGGCCGGTCCAGCGGCCACCACGGGTCTCTCCTCCTCCTTCCTCCCCTTTCCCTCATCCACCTGCTGTGACTCAAAATTTGTACTCAAGTACAAGTACTGTTACACTGGTTAAATTGTACTCAATTACAAGTACTGGTGTTAAAAAAATACTTGAGTAAAAGTACAAAGTACTCTTCTCAAAAACTACTCAGAGTATTAATTACTTTTTAACAGACTGATGTTTTATTCTGTCGTCAATAGCAGGCATTCAACTCGATTCACCAGTATAAATATTTATGTTCAAAGCACATTTCTCAGATGAACAAGGTATAGAAAGGTAACTTGTTTTGTAAATAAATGTAGATATAAAAGAAGGAATTTTGTTTGTTAAAACAATGACAAATATGTTTCTGAACATGCGTAGAACCGTTTAAACTTTTCCCCATACACTGAACAACAGGCAGGTGAGTGTCTTAAACTCTTAGCATTTCTGTCACACTTGAACCTTTTGTTCAGTTTCAGCAAGAGCTGGTTTTCTAAATTAACAGAGGCAATCCGACTTGGTTTGGCTGTGAAGAGTAGACCAGCACAGCTAAAAAGTCGTTCACACGCAGCAGAAGCAGGCAGAGCTGTGTTCAGTTTAAGAAAGAGGTTTTTGATACCTGAGAAGGAGTGCAGCAGCTCCATGGTGTCTGTGGCACAAGCAAGGTAACCATCAAGCTCAACTGCACTTTGCAGCCTTCTGGAGATTGGTCTGGAGAAGAATTCATCTTCATCAGATGACTCTCTTTGCTGATCCTCACTCTCATGCTCTGTCGTTTCAAGATGTTGTTTGATGTATGTCAAGGCTGTAATTGCAAGTAGATAACACAATTTTGTTATTTACATTTCAGTGATTATTCCTGAACACAAATTTAAAAATGGCAAATTCTCAAAAAGGATTGTTTAGTATTCAGGACAGACCATCAATAACTTACAATGTATTAGGTGAAATACTCACTTAAGCATGTGTTCAAATGTAAAAACACACAAAAATGGGATCACATGAATCCTTACCAGCCTCTGTTACATCTGCTCTGTCAGTCCAGGAAGTCTTGAACTTGGGTAAGAGGACTGCAGCTGCAGCCAACTCTGGATCCTCCATCATCGCTCCAAAACGCTTTTGAAGGCCATTTTGCAGGGCTCTGATGAGTGGCACGCATGTCTTGCTTGATGTCTCCAGCCTGCTAAGTTTGGACAGTAGTTGTTGGATTACTGGCAGGAGCCATCCCATAAAGGAAGTGGACTCAGACTGAAGAATGTTTGAAGCTTTCACCAGTGGCTTCATGGTGGTACAGTACTCCCTAAGGAATGCAACTTCTGCAGGACTCAACCTGTAAGACACAACAACAAAACCCACCATGACTATAATAGGGATCTTCTGATTTAATATTAAGAGTCTGCTCACGTTTTTAACCATCCATTAAGGAAAATTCACAAAATTTGCAACCATATTGGTAGGTGTCCAAGTTTACTCACATTTTCACCTTGAACTCCTCACAAATGCTCCTGATGGCATTTTCCCCCTTCTCATCAATGATGCGTATTATCCTTTCAATGGCAAGGTAGGTTGAATTCCATTGTGTTGCATTGGGACGAATGATCTGTAGTTCACACTTGTCCTCTACCACTTCATTAGCCAAATGAGTTTTGTTCCAAATGGCCTGGCATTTTGCAAAGGTTGCACGGGAGAGCCTCTTGTAGGTTTCATTCATGCTCTCTGCTAGGGCAGCATCAGATGTTGCCACAAGGTTTAGCAGGTGACATGCACATCGCTGATGAGGCGGGAGTTGATACTCCAAACCAGAGTCTTCATCAAGAATTGCACTTGCCTCATGGTAGTCAATATGGTCAGTCAGGTCAATAGTTTCTGGGTCTGCTTCATCTTCAGCTTCATCTGCATCATTTTGTGCCCCAAACATGTGGAAGGCCTTGACAAAGTTGGATCCACTAACAGTTGTGGTTCTTACAACTTTGCCTCTAATCTTGTATTGGCAATGGATATCATCAAGCGCACCAGCAAGCATGTCAAATGTGTGAGACCCTCTCAATCTTTTGCATGCTCGTGCTGCAGATCTTCTTTCCAGGGACTCTTCCTCCAATGGCATGTGACTCCAAGGTAACTTTTCTGATGAGCTGACCAACAATCAGTAGTGGTAGCAACAAATTTGACTTTATCCAATGCTGCAACCAAAGTCATCTTCATGTGATCAGCAGCTTCACAGATTCTGGCACAGACAGTGGGTCTGGAGATGACTTTGGCTTGAGGTTGTAATGTGGTAACCAATTCTTTGAAAGATGGCTGTTCTACCACTGGCTGTAGACCCTCACATATGAAATTGATGACAAGCATGTCAACAGTTGCTTGTGGAACATGTTTGTTTGCAGCTCTCAACATCAGGTCTGGTAACTTGGCTTGTGTATTTGCTGAGAGCTTGTTTGGTGTGGCTGTGGTCTTTCGCTGACGAGATGTTGATGCCACAGTGATATTGTACTGCTCAATCTTCGATGGATGTTTCCTCTGTAGAGATAAATATTATCATACGTCAGGTTCATACATTACTTCATAACATCACTGTGATTAACACTACAGGAAAACACATTTTTAAAACATCATTCAACTAGACATGAGCTAATCTTTGATTGTTTAGCATAGTATAAAAGAGTGGTGAATTTGGTCAAATCTTGCAGATATATTGCTGTATTTATTTACAAATGTAAACCAATTTTGAACGATCATTGCAAAAAACATGAATTTCTGTATACATTCTAAGTTCTGTAATCTGTATACTATCTGTAAAAAGAGTATCGACCAATGTATCAGTATCTAAATTTTTAACTCCTTTTTATCAGTATCACCCTAAAGTTTTCAGTATTAGTCAGGTTCTAAAAATACTAAGAGAGCAAAATATGTGTATATAGCAAATGTAATTTAAGAAAAGGGATCACATACACAAAAATGCTGCCCATACAGCTAACAAATAAAAACAATCCACATTATGTTCTTTAAAAAAATATATCATATCGGGAAATATATAACCCTACTGATTAAGAGCCATGTCACTATGATAGACCTATATCAGGCCAATGATCCTGATCAACTGATCCATCAATCGGGCTCTGATACATGTCAGCTGAGAGCTGGAAGATTCATTTGAGATGCAGCTCAGCACTGTGTTCAAGTTTTGTTTTTGTTTTTTATATAGGCCAGCTGATTGTAGGCCTGTGTGTTTTAAATGACTACAAATTTAATTTATTGTAATGACGGTCGTTATCCAAATAATAAGCTAAAACATTCCTACGAATTTAGCTGTTCAGTGATGACACACGAATCGTACTTCCGGGTCTAAAGTAGTCTGCGTTTAATATGGCTTTTGTATTGTTAACATGTTTAATGTTATGTATTTTCTTCTATTTGATCTCAAAAAGCTCCTAAAACAGTCAGTGATCACTGTTGACCTCCCTCGGCTTTTATTACCGCTAATCATTTATTTAAGCTCAGTTTTTAAAACCTTAGGATGTAACTACAGCCCAGCCCATGCAGCAGTATATGAATGACTAACCTCGTATTGTGGATGGATTATCTCAGTTGTCCTCCTGGCTGAAGTTTGGTCCTTTTACAGCATCCTGCCATGCGATTACATTTGTTCCTGACCACCGAGAACACTCACATTAACTTTTATCGAGTGGAAAAAAGTTAGCTTGTTTATATTATGCTAACATAGCTGTGTCGCTAGCGGTCACGTAGCACATCATTATATACCAGCTAGCCCAACTTCAGTAACCCTACAAACGTCACTGCTGTTTAGTTTTCTGTCTTCATTTATGCTGGAAGTGATAGCAGAGCTGTACGTTTGAATTTGTTTCCAAAACCTGCAGTCAGGACATGCTATATTGTATTTAGATAGAAGCTAGCGAGCTAACTCCCTGCTAACTTCTCTGTTAAATGCCATAAATTCCGTTTTCATGGATGCCTGGATGTTAAACTCAATTGTTACACCTGGTAGAGCAGAACGCTGATCATTTTATTAAAGATGAAAGACTTTAGACAGTTTTTCAACTCTCAGTAATGCCATAGTGATCGTTTGATATATGGACCTGCAGCGGAGTTTAGACCCAGACACGGCTAGTGAGGTCAGACTGAACAACCGGATAGTTCTATCCCGTGCACGTGTACACGTTGACAACCGTAACCATGGCCGCCGAGGGTATATAAATGCTGCACAAGGTTCCAAACGTCTGTTTACACTTGCTCGTGGACTTGTTTCGACCTGCTCCAACCTCAGCCTGTGGAAAGCTAAGTTTTGCAAACTATTTCACTAAAAGCGGATATAACTTGAGAGCAGAACAAGTACTTCATCGTTTGTACTTGTTTTTGTTTTTCAAGTTTGAAGATGGCTCGCCGTGGACCCGGACTCCCCGACTGTCACCTGGACTTCGCTGCAGGTAAGTGTGAAAATTTCTTTAAATGTAAATTACTGTAATAATTTAACAAGTTCCAGTGTGAATATCAAGTTTTAACGTGATCAAATATGTGTATTTCAAGTCTGTTTCCTGTAAATTGTTTGTATGTTTTAAATTTTCCGGGAGAGGTGTAGAAATTATTAACGACTGGTGTATGAATATGAAAAAAAGGTGTTACTTTGACTTGAAGGCTTCAAATTTGACACTTTTCTTTAAAATGAAATGGTTAAAAATAGCTTAATGGACTAAAATTTGTAAAATGCCCAAAAATCAGTTTCTGTGGTAACGGCATCTTCAAGATGTCACGGGTCAGAACACGCAGGCGTAAACACACAGATCCAGGTCCCCTCCTGACATCCTTTTCTTCTCGGGATCAAAGGCTTTATTGACATAAACTATATTTTTTCTCTGCTGCAAAACACAAAGATAAAAAAATGCAAATAAAATAATATCAAAAGAATATGAAAACAGTAGTAATAATGGCATTAAGACCTATCTTCTGTTACGGTAATGCTTTTAACCTTATTAGATAGCAGAGAGAGATATTGTACACAGGGATATTTACACAGTGATAGCATGTTTACCACAGATTAGATGTACCTGTCCTTATGGCAGATACAGTCCTTGTGCACATTTCTAAAAATGTGGATTCTGGGTTAAGAGTTTCTGTTTGTTTGTTTTTCACTTGACCATCATTTTCAGACATACCTGCAGAGCTTTGTGTGTGCAATTTTTACTCTTGCCAAGGAGGTTGTGTTTTTATTTAAAAAAAAACAAATAAAAAAAACAAATATGTATGTATGTGTATATATATATATATATATATATATATATATATATATATATATATATATATATATAAAATTTGTTTTTTTTATATTTAGGACATGCGATTGGTACATGTGGTCTAAATGTTACATTATGGTTTGCATCCACATATTTAACCTATGAGCTTTTTTCAAAATGTGTGACATCGTGAATTGTAAATAAAACAGGAGAATGAGCTGCATGGTTAGTTATAAATGTACTGTAGTATATTTATATAATAAGTTACTCATGTCCGGCTATTTACAAATCAATACCTATTATCCATTACCTATTCCAACATAGTGTTTGCATAAAGGCTTACAAAGAACAAATAAAACAAATTGAATGTACACAAAATACAGTGACATTTATAGTGTCAATATAGTGCAGGGGTGGGCAATCTCAGTCCACGAGGGCCGGTGTCCCTGCAAGTTTTAGATCTCACCTTGGGTCAACACACCTGAATCACATGATTAGTTCGTTACCAGGCCTCTGGAGAACTTCAGGACATGTTGAGGAGCTAATTTAGCCATTTAAATCAGCTGTGTTGGTTCGAGGACACATCTAAAACCTGCAGGGACACCGGCCCTCGTGGACTGAGATTGCCCACTCCTGATATAGTGTCACCTTAAAAGTACACAGAGTGAGCTGCCTTGGTGGAGGTTTGGTGGTCTTCTATTAAAAAACTTCACTTAAAGATTGAACAAGTAGAAGTGTCATTCAGTCTGACATAAAATGCTTTTCTCTCATCCTCTGCTCAAACTAACAGATGTAGGTCTGTTGCTTTAACACTGGGTGTCTATTACATTCCTAATGTTATTTTAAAAATTGTTTCCTCACAGGGCGTCTTGACTATGTGGTTGAACGCCCTGCAGAAGAAGGCCTTCCTGAAGTCATCAGGATCCTGGATGACAGTCTCCAGAGCACCACCTCTTCTGGTGAAGCTCAGGACACTGATACCCAGCGTATCAGCGAAGGTGAGTATGGTGAGTATTTTATCCCTCTCTCATCCTCACCCTTATCTCATGAAGCACCAGATGCTGATGACAGTGAACAGCAAGGTGAGTATGGTAGGTATTTTATCCCTTTCTCACCCTCACCCTCTTCTCATGAAGCACCAGATGCTGATGATGGTGAACAGCAAGGTGAGTATGGTGAGTACCGCCCCTACCTACCTATAGACGATGAAGAGGTGAGTGAACAGACTGACAATTCATCTGACTGGAGCGACTCAGAAGAGTGGGGGGATTGGCTTAGCGATGACTCTGGGTATGACACCATGGATGAGAGAGATGATTCCCCTCTCATCCGGGAGCACCCTCCAGAGCCGTTTTGGCACGATTGGCAACGTCCTATTGCTCCAGGTGCTGCCCCCATCCCCATGCCGCCTTTCGGCCAGGCCAATGCCCCATTCTTCCCTCGAGTTGTTGCCCAGGTTGGTGATCCGCCAGCTGCTCCTCCCCCAGCTGCTCCTCCCCCAGCTGCTCCTCCCCCAGCTGCTCCCTCTGCTGCTCCTTCCTCAGCTGCTCCCTCTGCTGCTCCTTCCTCAGCTGCTCCTTCCTCAGCTGCTCCCTCTGCTGCTCCTTCCTCAGCTGCTCCCTCTGCTGCTCCTTCCTCAGCTGCTCCCTCTGCTGCTCCTTCCTCAGCCGCTCCCTCTGCTGCTCCTTCCTCAGCCGCTCCCTCTGCTGCTCCTTTCTCAGCTGCTCTGTCATCTGCTTCCTCAGCTGATCTCTCTGCTGCTCCTTCCTCAGAAAAGAGAAGCAGAGAAGACATCTGCACCGAAGAGGTAAGTGCAAAGAGGTGCAAGGTGAGTGACCAGTTTGATGCCCCTTCAACATCCTCAGGTAGTTTTGGAGTCAGACGTTTCTGGGAGAGGCCTTTTAACCTTTCCATGGATGACAGTGACTCTGATTAGTTTATGTTAGAACGTGTTTTTAAACTTTGCCTTTGTGTTTTTGTTTTTACAGATATATGAACATGTGACTCGCACATGTGAAATGTATTTCTTTTTTTCTTGATATGTGACATTAATATTAATATTACATTGTGAATTAAAGGTCGTTTTTTAGTTGTTATTACTTCCAGTTACGTCCAAGATGGAGCAAACACCCCACCCAGAAGACAGCCTTACCCCGACCAACCCGATGAGAAGGATGGATGACCAAGTGAAAAACGGGAGAGTGGTGCTGTGTTCCAACTATGTAAGTTATCACCTCACATTGACAACAAACTGTATTGAAGACAAAATTCTTCCAATAGTTGGTATAAATCATCATCCTATGTCAGCAGCACTGTAGGTTTAGCTTTATTTATATTTTTCATGTGTATACGTTGGGTTTAAAATAGTTTTTTAACAACATACTGCAGCTACCAACAATGAAAATGCTGTTTTGTGTTAAAATGACGTCTTTCTTGTGTTATTGCTTTGCAGGGCAGCTGAGAGTGGACAGAGCTGCACAGAGGACCAAAGATCCACTCTCAGCACTTCATACCTGACTGGCCACAGCACCAACCCTCCTCACCCAGGGTGAGGAGGGTCCTGACCCCGCCTGCACAGAGGGAGTTGTGAACATGCACTTCTGTGTCGGTGGGTTTAGGATCCTCCTCACACTCACACTGATGAAGACTGTCACTGGAAGATGTCTCCATTGCATCAGCAGGACGTAAGCATTTGTAAAATATTACAGTTTGTGATGTTTTATACATATTTTTATTGCATCATTTAAAACTATGAGATATAAAATAAACCAAGTTTCATAACATTTTCTGTGTATTTAGTGGTTTTCTTAATAGGTTATTTGGAACATCATTGCAACCTGTCAGCTTTTTATTGAGGATTTAGAAAGTTGTTGGTGGCCCGAGTGTGTAGAGTGGGGTGTTGTTTTTGTCACATGGTGAAAGTGACCTCATGGGGAGCAAAGAGAACAACTGAACAATTTGGGGATTCACAGACTTTCGTAATCGCTAAAAACAATTAATAAAAATTGTTCTGTGTGAACTAAAAGCTCAAATATAAACCATCCTGACACTGACACAAATGATCTGCTGTTTATAAGCAGGAAAGTGTTTTCATGAGCCTGGATGAAGCTAATTTGCATGAGTTTAACCTGCTGGTCAAAAACTTGCATGACTCTGATATCACTCCAACTTTCTTCTGTTTATTTATTCATTTTTGCTAATTGTAGTAGATTAATATGTTCACCAACTGATTGTTGGCCTGAATGTTTGAATGTTTGCAGTTTCAGGTCCTACTGATCAGTTTTAAGTATTGTAGAAAGTGAGCAGCAATTTAATCAAGTCCTGGGATGAAATGGGACAAAAGGGTAATGTGACAGCCACATTAGTTCCCTTCCCTCGTTTAACAATGTGTAAGCAGACTGCTTTAACCTGCAATTTACTGCATGTTGTTAGGCTGCATGGTACAACCACAGTCTGCTAACCACCCGTGGTGATCGAAGGTTTTGAGGTCTTGCTTGAGCTACTGATGAAGTTTTATCAAAGCTTGTTAAGTTTCCCAACCACATTTTATCCTGATGGTCCAAGGCTTAAATCTTTATGCTCACAGACGTACTTCTGTAATTAATCAGTGACCAATTTATTACTTTAAGTTACAGTGTGATGGGCATTAATGAACATAAATCAGATTTAACTGGATTATGTGTTTAGGTCAAGAGACACAGACCTTCATCTTTAAGAGGCTCTTCTTGAATATCTAATCACGATGTTTGCCATGCAAGTACACTGGACGGTTGTTTTTAACAGAATCATTTGATGATTCTGATGAAATGAAGTATTGTTTCAATGAGCTGTGGCACCATTCTTGCTTTAGCAGTGAAAGGAGTCAGGTAGGGCTCCATCAGGAAGAGGGCCCCAGAGGTCCTATCCCCCCGGCCCACTTCCCTGGGGCTTGAACATCAGTGGATTTCCACTTAAGCAAAGCCTCATCAAGTTCCTGCAAACAGCACCACACACACACTATCATGTACAGAGTGTGGATGCTGTGTCTAAGACCACGATCATTGTGTTCCCACCATCTGGTGCAAGCTTCATCTGTCTCACTGTGTTCTCCTAAAGGCCAAGACAGCAGGACAGTGAAATCAATCTCACTTATAGGTGCCAGAAATCAGTGGATGTGAGATTAATGGTGGTAATCAGGTTATGCATTTGTTGTCTTCTCAGCAGGTGGGAAACATCTCTCTTTATTTGTTTATGTACATGTGTATCAGAAATCTATTTTCCTGTACAGCTCAGGTTTAAGGCACAATGTTGATCTAATCTAATGAAGATCAGTGCCTTTTTAGAGTCAGTGAAAATACTGAGATTAGTGACGTTAACCCTTGACTAAGAGTTTCTTAGTCAATTGTTAATGGGAAATACATTTCCACACCACCATCTTCTAAGCTGTGAT
The DNA here is from genome assembly GCF_963969265.1 of Rhamphochromis sp. 'chilingali'. Classification (NCBI taxonomy): domain Eukaryota; kingdom Metazoa; phylum Chordata; class Actinopteri; order Cichliformes; family Cichlidae; genus Rhamphochromis; species Rhamphochromis sp. 'chilingali'. The sequence goes on along the minus strand of NC_137948.1, from coordinate 35,215,084 downwards.
GCTACATGTGCAGCAGCAAACGTCCAATTAGTACCGATCAGAAGGTTGGAGGTTCGATCGCTGCCTGATCTGATCTGTATCTCAAAGTATCCTTGGACACGATACTGAACCCCAAACTGCTCTTTCATGTGTCCATCAGAGTATGAATGTTAGATAGAAAGAACTTAGGTACAGAAAAGTGCTTGTATGAGTGGGTGAATGAGGTGTATAAAGTACTTTGAGTGCTTGAGTAGAAAAGTGCTATTTAAGAACAAGGATGTGCAAGAATTTGCTAGACACGCTCTTCTTTTTCCAAAACTAAAAATGTTATTTCAAATTTGGCAGCCTGTGTGTCAAAGAGACTGAAGAGTAACTAAAGGGCAAAGTCCAGGAATACAGCCAAACTCAGGAGATCAGTTAGGAGCACAACTGAGCAAAGGTGATTCAAAAAAATGGAGAGAAACTCTGCCATGCAGTGCCATGCTGAGCAGACTGGTTTACAGCCACAAGAGAGACTCAGCGTTCACAGATCATAAAATCTTCAGGGAGCAAAGCTCTCAGAGAAGCTATAATGCAATCCACAGATAGAATACAGTCAATAAACTCCAAGTGAAATGTTAAACAGTGCATGGATAGCTTTTTGTTCAGCTTTTTCTTCGTATCCTTTTTCCCCCTTTCTAAAATCTCTTCAGAGGCTTTGCAATTTGTCAAACAGCAGCTGGTAAAAAGGCTTTTGCAGTGAGGCAGGGAGCCTGTTCAAACCAGATTATGCTTGATTTGATGACTGCAGAGAACTTGGGGCTGACAGCTCAGATTAGGATCGGTTCTCCCTTGAAAAGGCATTAGTGTGTTCTGTCATGGCAGGATTTCTGTTCAATGTGCAGGTAGATTGAAATCAAAGGGCACCAAAGACACCCAAACCTGAGGGATCATTACGTGACACCCAAAGCATCTGAGCAGTCTTATTCCTTCATCTGTACCAAATTACTCAGATTCACAGACATCGTGCACAGCAGACCTGCAATACAACAATGAATAACAGGAGTTACGCCTGCGTTTGACAGGTCAAAATGTCACAGGGAGCAGTTCAGTTAAGTTTCATTCCCCTCCAGAAATCACTTCATGCATGATTATCAGGAACCTTTGAGTAATGACAGCACTTAAGTGAGCGTTTCCTTACCATGTTCCACTTTGTCACCAAGTTTTAGGATGAGAACGTTTTTTTCTATTTCTGTTGTGTTTTATTCAACTTTTAATAAAACACAACTTTTATTCATCCGTCAATAGAAAAAACTTTTGCAGTTTCAGTATTCAGGGACACCATATTATCATTATCTTTAAAACTGCATTTGAAACTTAATGCTGAGTTTTTACTTTCTGCAGTTGAAGTTATCTAAAGAAACTGTGTGTGGGTGCAGCTGAAAAAACGTCTTTTGGCAAATAACACAGAAATTCTGAAATCCTCTACTGCTTATATCAAAGAGAATAAAAGAAACCAAAGCTAAACTCTAAAAGATTATTTATTTCAGCTTGTTTACAGTTATCCACACCTCACAGCTTTTTATGGGTTGATAGTTTTCCTGATCCAATCTGCATACTCAGGATCACAGAGGTCCATGAAGGCAGCCGGTGCTCTGCATACAAAGTCTGGATCTCCCACAAAAGAAGAGACCCCATAAATCCTGCCATTATGAACCACTCCTCCACCAGAGTCTCCCTGCAAGACAGAAATACAGTTTCCCAGGTTTATAAAATCTTTCTGTATTTTGAATGTTTAATAAATGCAGCTGTGAGCTGAGGGATCATGCAAACTCACTCGACATATATCTTTCCCAGGACTTTGTCCACAGAACCAGTGCTGATAGCTCCTGACTCGGTGGACCTCGGGGAATTATTTCTGTAAAATATCATTGAGCTCTGTACAGCTGACAACCTCAGTCTCTGCACAGTGAAGAGAGGGTGATTCACCAGGTTCTAGAAAAAAGGTACAATTAGTTCAGCTTAAAGCACTTTTTTAAAAAATGATGCAGATTTGTATTTTATGCAGAAATGCAGCAGAAAGAAATAAAATGGTCTGAGCTCACAGGAAAAGCTTGTTTTTACTTTGAACACATTAGAAATGAAGCAAAATACAATTTCAGTACAAATATCTGCAACATCTCTTTACTAATAAAGTAACAGTTTGGATGGTTTGTTTTCTTTTTTCTTAATACAACAAATTTGTTAAAAATCATCTTACTTCTTTTCTCATTAGCTAGTCCAGTGGTGGCACCATAACCTGCGTCCTCAACTCTGGAATGACACAAGAAGTGTTTGGACGCTTTTCTCTCCTTTTTTTTGTCAGTTACATACAAATACATATATTGATTGTTTTGCACGTTAACTTTGAAATGTTGCCCTGAGGCCTGTACTATGAAGCAGGATCTCATCTCTCCAGGTAACTTCAGAGTTCTATATGAAGGATTTTGACTTCTTACCAGAGAAAATTGTAAGAGTAACCCTGACCTGCTGTTATATTAGTTATGTCCTTTATAGAGTTTTAGTCACCACTTTATCATCACGCACCACACCTGGCTAGCATGCTTGCACTGTGCTTGCTCAGCGCATTGGGACACCATTCAAGCTCACTGCAGCACATGCTACTTCCTGTTTTAAAGGGCTTTGTAGCAGCCCTTGTTACATGCGTGGGCACGGAGCATGAAGCAGAAAGCACAGCTTAAAAGAGAAGTTGATATACCCGGCGGCGTGACACTGACTGGTGTTTTACACCCTTTTTGGCTCCTACCTCAAAGCACACTGTGCGCTGTCGATCTTACGTGCTGCACAGTAATGTTTAATATTTAGTATTTACAGTTATATTCCCATATATCATTGTGATGTTGTTTATTCTATTGCTCTCGTTTTCTTCTGCTTGTTTTCTTTTTTCATTCTCAGCAGGTGAAATTAAAAAAGTATCTATTGTTAGCTAGTTTATTGTTTATTGTTTATTTATTGTGTCATTCTTTCTCCCTGTCCTATCCCCCAGTCATGTCTGTCCCGTCTTTAAAAAACAAAAATAAAATAAATACATAATTATAATAAAGGTCAGTCAAATGGACCAATATGGCAAGGCCATGATGATCCACTTGGTAAAGTAAATCCACTTGGCATCTTTCTTGGCCTTCAGACAACAATTCTGATTGCTAAAGATCCAAACCGGACAACAAAAAAAACAAACAAAAACAAAACAAAACATTTCTATGAAAAAAAACAAAACAAAAACACAGAAAACCGTACATTTGCACTCAATGCTTGAACTTAACACTGCTACTGTATTTGTTTTTGTCCCTGTTAGCCTTTATGAGCAGTGGCTCAGGAGGCACAGACCATCTCCACGTGTTGAGCCAATATTTTATGTATATTTACTTAGGTGATTATCTTTTCATATACAGATATAGTGTTTTAATGGGGTATTTATTTTAATGAATATAATCATACATAAAAATGTGAGCAATATCATTTATATAGATCTGTTTTAGTGCTGTGATTCCCCACAGCATGCCCCAACAGAGATCCCAATACCTCTGAGTGTTTTCAATCTGAATGAAAATAAGTAAGCAGCGGAAGGGGAGGCCACCGGTGTTCATGAAATCAAGCTTCATGAATTCAGCAGAGGCTTGTTTAGGATTTTAGATTTCTCGTTAATTCAGGAAGAGAGAACAAAAGCTCTCCTATTATTCTCTTTGTGGCTGTTATTAAATTCTGGCGACGATGCAGTGATATTGTTACAGCCCTACTCTTTACATCTGATTTTATTTTTTCTCATTAGGAGTTTTCCTGTTGAAACATTTTTGGCTGTTGTCATCGTCTGTGTGCATTGTCTGTGTTTCCAGGCCAGAAACCGTAGCGGACAGGTGGGCTACGTCCCGGAGAAATACCTGCAGCTGCCCTCCTCCAACAGCCTGCTGAGCATGCTGCAGTCGCTGGCCGCGCTGGACGCCCGATCCCATTCCTCCAGCAACTCCACCGAACCTGAAACCGAACTCCCAACCGGCTCCGTCACCTCACACTATTCAAAGCACATTTATATGATGGCTAAAGTGGTGAATGTGGATTATTAAAGGAGGACATTGCATTACACTATCTGTAGATGTCTTTATTATTGTGATCATGACAGGTTCATAAAATAAAACCAGACAGGTTGAGAAAAAAATTATGGGGACCTGCATGAAGATATGCTGACATTACTTGAAACAAGAGGTTCCTACTGAAATTTTACATGTCATGTTAGCTAGTCACAGCTGTATATGGGCTGGGATAAAAAGCACAGCATCCCTTCTGCTTCCTCTTTTTCTAAATCAGAAAGCGTTGTTTGATGTCTTTTGATTTAACATGAGCATTTTTTTCGTAGTGTTAGTTAAACATGCGGTGTTAAGAACACCACGTGACTGATAAATCAGTGTCTCTGTGCGCCAGTGTGGAGTTGTGTCCAACCTGACTGTTGGCGATGACGAGGAAGCGTCCCACCACATCATCAACATTATAGTCTTCAAGATCAGGATCGTCTCTGATAGGTGGGTCACTGCAGAGCTGGTCCCAGCAGAAGCCCTCAGGAGGGTTGTAGCCATTAGGAAGGATCCCTGTTGGTTAACGGGGGCAAGCGGTTAAAAAATAATGTGACACCGTCCTGTTGCTGAGTCCAGAAGTCATTAACATAAAGGGATGAAGAAAGAAACTTTGCATACCAGTAAAGAGGTCAGCCATTGGAGGAGTAAGGCTGTCGGAGGCTCTCCATAGAAGCTCCTGCTCCTTATTCCTCATCCTGCGAGCCCGGTCTTGATAGTCTAGACGACCAAAGAAGAAGCCATCGAATCCCATCTGCAGCAAAAGACAGACAGTTAATGGTTAAAGGAAAGTCAAATGGAAAGCCAGTGAACTAAATTGTGCCTTCATGTAATAATGCAGCATTCTGGAAATAAGCCCATTTGATTCATTGCAGAGCAGCAAATCTGATAATGACGATACAGCCAAAAATTTGTAATGAGAAAACGGAGAGTCTTTCTCGACGTGAGTGCTACCTTCTAACTCTAATTAGCCTCAACTCTCTTCTTTAACTGATAAATTCTCCCATTTTAAGTCTCACTAGAAATCAGGCCTTCCTTAAGGTGACCAATTATGCTCATCCTTCTATTCTGCCCTATACTGCTGATATTAAACATGGCCAACGTTTGAAAGTGTGACAGTGAATGAGCTGAGCAATTCTGAAGTGTGACTCGTACAAAACTCGAAGAATAAACATAAAGAGCTATGCTACCTGTGCAAACATGGAGGCGTGTTCCCGGGCGTGGCCAAAGGGGTCGATGTGCCAGGCGACGCGGGGACGGCCACAGGCTCCAAAAGTCTCATTAAGGAACCTCAGACCAATGGTCATCTGGTCTATGACGGCGCTGTAGTGTGTGGCAGCCTCGTCGCTCATACACCAACCACCATTCACAAATTCCAGACGGCCTGCGGGAGGAGCAGCTTTTGGTAAGGATGCACTGAAACACTTAACGCAGCTGTATAGTACTGAATGGGTATTTACCTTCATTAACCAGCTGTTTGACTGTCTGCTGCATGCTGGAGCTCTGACTCTTCCACCAGTGGTAGAAAAAGGCCGTCTCCACATAGATGAACCTCCTATCTGGATTCTTCCACAACTGATCCACAACTGAGTCCAGGATGTACTGAACACCAGCGTGCTGGATGTCATTACGATCTACGCGCACAAATGTGCACAGATTTAGGACAAAAGAGACGTTATTTTGTCAATGCTTCAAGAAGTGGTCAGAATTTAGTTGCTGTGTGTCACAGTTTGAAAAATATTTATTTACACTAACGTATCTTAACAGCAAGAAAGTATATGTGCTCATCTGCATTCATGCATATGCCCAAACAAACCACCCTCAGTGCAGATGAGTTCTGCTTACATATTAACCCAGACTGGAAATCAATATCAGATGATGGTCACCTGCACAACACCTGGCCTTACAACTTACTATAAACAACATGTGACATTAAAATATGCAAGCTCGACAATCAATTGCACTAAAAGCATAAAACTCTAAAGCAATGAAGAAGTAAACTGTTGCAGTAAACAGTACATTATGAGGCAGCGTGAAATACACGACAGAGTATAAAATGAAACGAAGGTGTTTTAATATTGTCTTCTGGTACATTTCGACAGTGGCTCGGGCCACTTCGGGGGTGGGGTGCCCTCGGCCTCTCGGCCTGGGGCTCGGTCACTCTGGCGCAGCTGGCTGCCGGCGGAGCTCACGGGCAGGTCACTGCAAACCCCCCTGGCTTCTGCTCCACAGCTGCTGAGTGACCCCTCATCTGGGGCTCTCCTCAGCTCTTTCTGGGATAGTGGCACAGCTGCCCCTCTGTTGGTCTTCCTTGGTCTCTTGTGCTCTGAGGGCCTCTGGATGTCTGGAGTCTTGATCTCCTCCATACCTGCTTCATGCCCTGGAGGACGGGGCTGTGGCTCCCCACACCCTCTAGCAGATCATTACATGAAGGAACCTTTTAAAAACAAGCGCGCTCATGCTCACAGGTGTACACACGAGTGCTCACACACACAAACTACACCCTTTTTGGCTCCTACCTTAAAGCACACTGTGTGCTGTCGATCTTACGTGCTGCACAAAAATTGTTTAACATTTAGTATTTACTGTTATATTCCCATAGATCATCGTGATGTTGTTTATTCTATTGCTCTAGTCTTCTTCTGCTTGTTTTCTTTTTTCTTTCTCAACAGGTGATCCAGGAAAAGAAAAAGAGAAAAAAAAGGTGATGAAGCAGATTTTCATTGTCTTTTCTCTCTATCTCTTTTCTCCTTTTTCTTTCCCTCTCCTTCTGTTAACTTTCTTCTGAACTTTTCTTCTTGTTTTTCTTTCCCATCCCCGAGTCCAGTCTGGTCTGATTACAATATCTTAGAATAAAAATAACTAATAAAGATCAAATAAACTATGACAATCAAGTGGGCCAGTATAGCAAAAGGCCCACTTGGGAAAGTAAATCTGTTGGGCATTTTTCTTGGCCTTCAGACAATAATTCTGATTGCTACAGTGCCAGACAGGACACAAAAAAAAAGAAAAAAAAAAGATACATTTCCACATTTCGCACAGCCCCAACAACAGAGAGTAGTTCGAACATGAGTGATGGCTGTCACTCCAGTTCACATTCAAATCAAATCCAGAGATCATGTGAATGAACCACCATTAAAACACATCATAGGGCTTTAAAGCAGGAGGATAACGCTGCTGGTCACAAGACCCACAATCACTTGTAGCAGCAATCAGGAAGATATTTAGTACCAGTCAATAGAGCAGATTAACTTGCATCAGCAGAACTACTAGAGTAAATAGAAACATATGCAAACATTTGACAGAGTAAACACAGAGCAGGAGGTTGGCTAATAGCTTCACAGTGTTTTTTCTGTATGTGTCACACTGACCTCCATAGAAGTACTGGTCCACAGTCTTGAGCCAGCCAACGTCATCATGTGTGTGCGGGACCAGGTGGACATTCAACATGCCCGGCTTGGTGGCATGACATGACTGCACACAGACACACACTCTATGAATACAGCTGTACTGCTCTGTCGGAAGAGTCATAATGTCGACAAATATTCACTCCAAAAAGTGATCGTCTGCCAAAAATATTTTCTTTCTTTCTTTCTTTTTAAATTATAAATATGTATTTATTTGATTTGATTTTCGGTTGTTACAGACGGGACAGACATGACTGGGGGATAAGACAGGGAGAAAGAATGAAAGAAAGAGAGGGGGAGAAAGAAAAATAGAGGGGAGAAGAGATGGTGAGAAAGGTACGCAAGATCGACAGCGCACAATGTGCTTTGAGGTAGCAGCCAAGAAAGGTGTAGTTTGTGTCTGTGAAAACCCGTGTGTCCGCCTGTGTGCACACCTGTGTGGATCAGCATGCTTGTATTCAAAAGGTTTCTCCATGTAACGATCTGCTAGGGAGTGTGGGGAGCCCCTAGACATTCAGAGGCCCCAGAATACGAGGACCCAAGGAGGACCACCAGGGGTGCAACCGTGCCACCCTCCTGGGAAGAGCTGAGGAGAGCCCTAAACGAGAGGTCACCCAGCAGCCACAGAGCAGAGGCCAGAGGGAGTTGCAGTGGCGTGCCCGCGGGATCTGCCGGCAGCCAGCTGTGCCAGAGAGAATTGGGCCTCAGGCCCAGAGGCTAGAGGCCTGAGTGCACCCCACCTCCCGGAAGGGGCCCAGCCGGGCCACGGGCGCCAGGCCCTGCCAGTTGGCCACCAGGAGTGAGTCGGCACATACATGAGCGCTCAGCCCCAGACACCAAGAACCACCAACACACCAACGTCTGAGGGCATCAGCCACTGGCAGGGAGTGCAGTGAGGGGAGATAGGCCTCCAAACCTCGGAGAGCCTGAGATGTTCCCAGAGAGGTGGAGTCTAAGACCCAAGCTGACATATAAACACAGACGGTGCATTCCCACCCCCATATACACAAACTCACCCGACGTGGAGACAGACACAAAGAGTCTAACTCTATATCTCAGGTCCAGGTACCCCCGCCCTCAGAGGGGCAAACCGGACCCGGACCCAGGAGATGTAACCCTTCTCTCTGGGGTGGAGGAAAGCAAACCGCCTCCTTATCTGCAGCAGCAGGGAGGCCCCGCATCCCAGACCCCAATCTGACGGCCAGCACCTCCTCCCAGTCCCCCTGCCCAGACGGTTAACAGAACGGGGGTGAGTGAAGACCCCAAACCTCCCTCCACCCGCTCATATGTAGTGTTGCTGCGTCCTGTTCTTAAGTGCATTTAATTATTATTGTCTGTAATTTTAAAAAGCAAAGTTTTCAAGAAATCAACATCCAGGTTTGCAGTTAAAGCCACAAACTCAATCTTCTACCAGTTAATTGTATAACAAACAACCTCACCAGATCTAATAGTACAGGAACAGATCGCTCAGGATTTGACAGGACCAAAACAACATCATCTGCATATATATTCCACAATCACATAGGGATGGGGGTGGGGGGTGGGGCTCGTGTTTAGAATTAGAATTAGAATTAGAATTCAACTTTATTGTCATTGCACATGCACAGGTACAGGGCAACGAAATGCAGTTTGCATCCATCCAGAAGTGCTTTAGTGATATAGATATATTACAATATATAATAGCAATAATATAGATATGTGGCTACAATGTAGCTTGCCATCACCAGTGTGTGAATGTGTGTGTGAATGGGTAAAAAAAAAAAAGAGGCAGCACGGTGGCACGGTGGTTAGCACTGTTGCCGCACAGCAAGAAGGTCCTGAGTTCAATTCCAACATCAGGCTGGGGTCTTTCTGTGTGGAGTTTGCATGTTCTCCCCGTGTTTGCGTGGGTTCTCTCCGGGTACTCCGGCTTCCTCCCACTGTCCAAAGACATGCAGCTTGTGGGGATAGGTTAATTGGATAATTCAAATTGCCACTAGGTGTGAATGGTTGTCTGTCCCTGTGTGTTGGCCCTGCGACAGACTGGCGACCTGTCCAGGTTGTACCCCGCCTTTCGCCCTATGACAGCTGGGATAGGCTCCAGCGCCTACCGCGACCCTGAAAAGGATAAGCGAATGGATGGATGGATGGATAGATATGTAAGTATATTACAGAAATGGGTCTATTATGGTATGTTATAATGTACACGGTATGAAGTATGTTGTGAATATTCTATAACTATAAGTATGTACAGGCTGTAGTGAGTACAAGCTATGAACAGGATATAAATATGAAAAACTATACAGAATATGAAATAATGATACTGATGTTTGTTGCATTTGAAATTATCTGACAGTTAAAATGTTTTATTATTTGTATTGCTCAAAATGACAGCGTGTAATCTGTTATCAGACTCAACTGGCTTCTCTCAAAAAGTAAAATAAGCCCCCCCACCACTTTAATCACACTCTAGATCTTGTTTTAACATACGACATAGAAACGGAACATTTAACAGATAACTCGTAAGCTGGAGATGAAATGGTGTGCAAAAATGTAGTAGATCATCATTTAGCCTGCTTTATTAAAAAAGCCCTCCATAAAGCTAGAACATCTTACTATTCATTACTGATTGAAGAAAATAAGAACAGCTTCTTCCCATGTGCTGTCAGAACTCTTAATGCAAACTAAAAGTATGAACTGACTTCCCCAGTTCATCCACTGTGATGCTGCTATTGATTAGCTATGTGCAATATCTCAGTCTTTCCATGTTTTGTGCAATATTTTAGGCTCATGTGCCATATCTCTAGTGTGTGCAATATTTATGGTCCTGTGCAATATTTTGGTCTCAGTGGTATCTCAGTGGTATTACCACCCTAAACAACCATAGCCCCTCCATCCAGCCAGCGATCGTGGCTCAAGAGTTGGGAGGTCGCCTTGTAATCGGAAGGTTGCCGGTTCGAGACCTGGCTTAGACAGGCTCGGTTGTCGTGTCCTTGGGCAAGACACTTCACCTGTTACCTGCTGGTGGTGGTCAGAAGGCCCGGTGGCGCCAGTGTCCGGCAGCCTCGCCTCTGTCAGTGCGTCCCAGGGTGGCTGTGGCTACAATGTAGCTTGCCATCACCAGTGTGTGAATGGGTGGATGACTGGATGTATAGTGTTTTGGGGTCCTTAGGGACTAGAAAAGCGCTATACAAATACAGACCATTTACCATTTCACCCCTATTTATTTTATTATATAACTGCCCTTGTATACACCCACAATGTTTCTGTTTCAATGTTTCTTACGCATACACCATGTATATAGTTGGTTATTTTTTTTCCCTCGTTGTACATTGTTTTCTCTTCTTTACTTTCATTGCATCTCCAGCCCAGTACAGCTTAAGGGAAGTTGGGACAATGTAAAAGACTTTCTTTAGGCAATTGCATTTGAATTACCTAAATTCATGACAGGCATTCAAGCAGTAATGCCTGGACTGAGAAACAAACACACCAAGCTTCTGTGTTGTTTGAGCCAGAGACTGCACTTGTGGATGAACAATACAAACATTTTATGTTTATTATGTCAGTAATGTAACTTGCAATAAAAAGTTATGGGAAGCTTAGACTTAGTTTCAGAATAATTACATCTGATACTTTGTTTTATTGAAAAGGTTATTAAAGTTTTAAATTGTATGACAAATAAAATAATAAATTACTAAAAAACACCAGCTACAATATTCGTAATATGTGTGTTGTTCAGCAGAACAGTGTCCAGTATGTTAGTTGATATACTTTATTTACATTTGAAAACAAAAGTTGGCATTACAAGGAGCGTTTTTAATTCTTAATTTTTAAATAAACATACAGTGTTTATATTAAGTGTTGAATTAGAAAAAGATTCAAGGATATTATGTCAGACAATGGCAGTAAGAAACATAGTGTTAAAATAGCTGTATATAGCATTATCTCTTTGACCTGAAGATTAATCTTGAGAAGAGGTCAAAGGTCAGTTATCGTTATGGGGTCTTGCTATATGCTATGACACAAACATAGCAGAGTTGTAAGTATCATAGTTTCTAGGCTCTAAGGCTTTTTGTCAGTTTAATAGTGAGCTTTACAAGATTGATGTTCGTGCTCAAGGTTGGCACAGGCCTAAGTTCGCTTATGACCACTAGAGCTGAAAACAAGACCTCAAGCAATCCTAAGGCTAATTAGCGCGGCTAGCATTTTAATATCTGTTAAATGTTGTCATTGCTAACATATACCTGTTTTACAGCATGGTGAGTAGCGAGAACGCTAAGTTATTGTTAGCTTCGATAAGAAAAATGTGAAGATGTAATATTACCATGAGCTATATGCTAATGTTATTCACTCAAGCAAACATCTCAGTTACGGATTTGCTGCTTTCTAATATCTATGTTTATTTCTGGATATACCTATACCTACGTGCTTATATTACATCCCACATAAAGGGTGAAAAGGCAGTAACTATAAATGACCATAAATTAACTGTAAATTACATTGCAGTGAGCTCCATTCTTATAGTTTTATTACGTGCACACGCAGTTGGCAACCGTAACCAAGGCGAGTGTTTAAATGCACTTCCACAACGTTCCATTCGTTCTTTTGTGCTGGCTCGTGAACTTGTCTTGACCTGCTCCAAACTCAGCTTGTGGAAAGATAACTTTTGGAGAATATTTCTACAGAAAGCGGAATTTACTAGAAAGCGACAGTACAAACGACTTCTGAGTCGTTTGTACTTGTGTTTCGTCATAACAGCAAAGCTGGCTGGCTCATCATGGATCCGGACTCATTGAAAGTCACCTGGCTGGTACGTTTCAAAGATTCTTCAATTATTTTAAGAGTCACTAGACAACTATAATAATTTAACAAGTTCCAGTGTGAATATCAAATTTTTAATGTGATCAAAATATGTGTATTCCAAGATTTTTCCCGGTAAATAGTTTGTATGCTTTAAATTTTGCGGGACAGCTGTAGAATTTATTACCGACTGGCCTATGAATGTGAAAAAAGGTGTTACTTTGATTGAAGGCTTCAAATTTGACACTGCCCCCCAATAAAATGGTTAAACTAGCTTAATGGACAAAGATTAGTAAAATACTCCCCAAAAAAAGAATAAAAATAAAATCAGTTTCTATGGTAACAGCATTTTGTCACAATGATAGAACATGCAGGTGAACACACCAGATCCCCTGTAGCTCCTGACATCATTTTCTTCTCTGGATCAAAAGCTTCATTAGGTAAACTATAACGTTTTTTCCCAGCTACATAACGCAGTGATAAAAAAAATAATCAAAACAAAATAATATAAAAATAATATTGAAAACATTAAGCATAGTCAAAATAATCATGAAGTCAAACCTTTATGTGTGTGTTTTATTTTGTGTTTTATTTTAAAAAATATGTGCTTGGAGTTCCACTGCCTTTGTTTGTATTGGGAACATTTAGGACATGAAATTGGTACATTAAACCTCTGATGCTGTTTCAAAATGTGTTACATTGTTAATGAAAGAATTGTAATAAATAAATAAATAAATAAGAGAATGAGCTGCCTAGTTAGTTATACATTTCCTGTAGTATATTTATGTAACAAGCTATTTATGTCCAGTTATTTACAAATGAGTACCTATTATCCATTACCTACTCCAACGTAGTGTTTGCATAAAGGTTTAAAAAGGACAAATAAAAAGAAATGAATGTATACAAAATAAAATAGTGTTACCATAAAAGTGTAGTGTGCACAGAGTGAGCTGCCTTGGTGGAGGTTTGGTGCTCTTCTATTAAAAATGGATGCTTCACTTAATGATGTGAACTTAGTTGACATCTTTTGATCTCACATGAAAAAGTCGAAGTGTCACTCAGTCTGACATAAATGTAGCCTAAAATGCTCTTCTGTCATCATCTGCTCAAACTAATAAATGTAGGTCTGTTGCTTTAGCACTGGCTGTTTATTACATTCCTAATGTTATTTTAAACTTGTTTCCTTACAGACTGTCTTGACTATGTGGTTGAGCGTCCTGCAGAAGAAGGCCTTCCTCAAGTCATCAGGATCCTGGATGACAGTCTCCTGAACGCCATCTCTTCTGATGAAGCACAGGAAACTGATGCCCAGCGTGTCGGTGACGGTGAGTATATCCCTCCCTCAGTCTTCCCCTTTTCTAATAAAGAACTGGATGCTGATGCGTGTCAGCGAAGTGCAAGATGAAAAAACCCTCCCTGAAAATGAGGAATCAATGCTGGAAAGTCATTTTATTGCTTTGAGGTCTGTTTATTGCAAATATCTTTGACTTGTTTTTATGCCTTGTAATGTTTATGTGTGTATTTATGTCTTATAATGTTTATATGTGTATTTATGTCTTGTACTGCTGGTAAGTAACTTTCTTGCACTGAGGTCTGTTTATTGCAAGTATCTTTGACTTGTTTTTATGTCTTGTAATGTTTATGTGTGTATTTATGTCTTGTATTGCTGGTAAGTAACTTTCTTGCACTGAGGTCTGTTTGTCGCAAATATCTTTGCCTTGTTTTTATGTCTTGTAATGTTTATGTGTGTATTTATGTCTTGTATTGCTGGTAAGTAACTTTCTTGCACTGAGGTCTGTTTGTTGCAAATATCTTTGACCTGTTTTTATGTCTTATAATGTTTATGTGTGTATTTATGTCTTCAATTGCTGGTAAGTAACTTTCTTGCACTGAGGTCTGTTTATTGCAAATATCTTTGACTTGTTTTTATGTCTTATAATGTTTATGTGTGTATTTATGTCTTGTATTGCTGGTAAGTAACTTTCTTGCACTGAGGTCTGTTTGTCGCAAATATCTTTGCCTTGTTTTTATGTCTTATAATGTTTATGTCTGTATGTATTTCTTCAATTGCTGTTAAGTAACTTTCTTGCACTGAGGTCTGTTTGTTGCAAATATCTTTGACCTGTTTTTATGTCTTATAATGTTTATATTTGTACTTATGTCTTCAATTGCTGGTAAGTAACTTTCTTGCACTGAGGTCTGTTTGTTGCAAATATCTTTGACTTGATTTTATGTCTTATAATGTTTATATTTGTACTTATGTGTTGCATTGCTCGTGAGTAACTTTCTTGCACTGAGGTCTGTTTATTGCAAATATCTTTGACCTGTTTTTATGTCTTATAATGTTTATGTGTGTATTTATGTCTTGTAATGATTATGTGTGTATGTATGTCTTGGATTGCTGGTAAGTAACTGTCTTGCACTGAGGTCTGTTTGTTGCAAATATCTTTGACTTCATTTTATGTCTTCTAATGTTTATGTGTGTATTTATGTCTTGTAATGATTATGTGTGTATGTATGTCTTGTATTGCTGGTAAGTAACTGTCTTGCACTGAGGTCTGTTTATTGCAAATATCTTTGACTTGTTTTTATGTCTTGTAATGTTTATGTGTGTATTTATGTCTTGTAATGATTATGTGTGTATGTATGTCTTGTATTGCTGGTAAGTAACTTTCTTGCACTGAGGTCTGTTTATTGCAAATATCTTTGACTTGTTTTTATGTCTTCAAATGTTTATGTGTGTATTTATGTCTTGTAATGATTATGTGTGTATGTATGTCTTGTATTGCTGGTAAGTAACTTTCTTGCACTGAGGTCTGTTTATTGCAAATATCTTTGACTTGTTTTTATGTCTTGTAATGATTATGTGTGTATGTATGTCTTGTATTGCTGGTAAGTAACTTTCTTGCACTGAGGTCTGTTTATTGCAAATATCTTTGACTTGTTTTTATGTCTTGTAATGTTTATGTGTGTATTTATGTCTTGTATTGCTGTTAAATGTGTATGTATGTCTTCAATTGCTGGTAAGTAACTTTCTTGCACTGAGGTCTGTTTGTCACAAATATCTTTGACTTGTTTTTATGTCTTATAATGTTTATGTGTGTATTTATGTCTTGTATTGCTGTTAAATGTGTATTTATGTCTTGTATTGCTGTTAAATGTGTATTTATGTCTTGTATTGCTGGTAATTAACTTTCTTGCACTGAGGTCTGTTTGTCGCAAATATCTTTGCCTTGTTTTTATGTCTTGTAATGTTTATGTGTGTATTTATGTCTTGTATTGCTGGTAAGTAACTTTCTTGCACTGAGGTCTGTTTGTTGCAAATATCTTTGACCTGTTTTTATGTCTTATAATGTTTATGTGTGTATTTATGTCTTCAATTGCTGGTAAGTAACTTTCTTGCACTGAGGTCTGTTTATTGCAAATATCTTTGACTTGTTTTTATGTCTTATAATGTTTATGTGTGTATTTATGTCTTGTATTGCTGTTAAATGTGTATTTATGTCTTGTATTGCTGTTAAATGTGTATTTATGTCTTGTATTGCTGGTAATTAACTTTCTTGCACTGAGGTCTGTTTGTCGCAAATATCTTTGCCTTGTTTTTATGTCTTATAATGTTTATGTGTGTATTTATGTCTTCAATTGCTGGTAAGTAACTTTCTTGCACTGAGGTCTGTTTGTCGCAAATATCTTTGCCTTGTTTTTATGTCTTATAATGTTTATGTGTGTATTTATGTCTTCAATTGCTGGTAAGTAACTTTCTTGCACTGAGGTCTGTTTATTGCAAATATCTTTGACTTGTTTTTATGTCTTTTAATGTTTATATTTGTACTTATGTCTTGTATTGCTGGTAAGTAACTTTCTTGCACTGAGGTCTGTTTATTGCAAATATCTTTGACTTGTTTTTATGTCTTTTAATGTTTATATTTGTACTTATGTCTTGTATTGCTGGTAAGTAACTTTCTTGCACTGAGGTCTGTTTGTTGCAAATATCTTTGACTTGTTTTTATGTCTTCTAATGTTTATGTGTGTATTTATGTCTTGTAATGATTATGTGTGTATGTATGTCTTGTATTGCTGGTAAGTAACTTTCTTGCGCTGAGGTCTGTTTGTTGGAAATATCTTTGACTTGCTTTTATGTCTTATAATGTTTATATTTGTACTTATGTGTTGCATTGCTGGTAAGTAACTTTCTTGCACTGAGGTCTGTTTGTTGCAAATATCTTTGACTTGTTTTTATGTTTTATAATGTTTATGTGTGTATTTATGTCTTGTATTGCTGGTAAGTAACTTTCTTGCACTGAGGTCTGTTTGTTGCAAATATCTTTGACTTGTTTTTATGTTTTATAATGTTTATGTGTGTATTTATGTCTTGTATTGCTGTTAAGTAACTTTCTTGCACTGAGGTCTGTTTGTTGCAAATATCTTTGACTTGTTTTTATGTCTTATAATGTTTATATTTGTACTTATGTGTTGCATTGGTGGTAAGTAACTCTCTTGCACTGAGGTCTGTTTATTGCAAATATCTTTGACCTGTTTTTATGTCTTGTAATGTTTATGTGTGTATTTATGTCTTGTATTGCTGGTAAGTAACTTTCTTGCACTGAGGTCTGTTTATTGCAAATATCTTTGACCTGTTTTTATGTCTTGTAATGTTTATGTGTGTATTTATGTCTTCAATTGCTGGTAAGTAACTTTCTTGCACTGAGGTCTGTTTATTGCAAATATCTTTGACTTGTTTTTATGTCTTATAATGTTTATGTGTGTATTTATGTCTTGTATTGCTGTTAAATGTGTATTTATGTCTTGTATTGCTGTTAAATGTGTATTTATGTCTTGTATTGCTGGTAATTAACTTTCTTGCACTGAGGTCTGTTTGTCGCAAATATCTTTGACTTGTTTTTATGTCTTGTAATGTTTATGTGTGTATTTATGTCTTCAATTGCTGGTAAGTAACTTTCTTGCACTGAGGTCTGTTTGTCGCAAATATCTTTGCCTTGTTTTTATGTCTTATAATGTTTATGTGTGTATTTATGTCTTCAATTGCTGGTAAGTAACTTTCTTGCACTGAGGTCTGTTTGTCGCAAATATCTTTGCCTTGTTTTTATGTCTTGTAATGTTTATGTGTGTATTTATGTCTTCAATTGCTGGTAAGTAACTTTCTTGCACTGAGGTCTGTTTGTCGCAAATATCTTTGCCTTGTTTTTATGTCTTGTAATGTTTATGTGTGTATTTATGTCTTGTATTGCTGGTAAGTAACTTTCTTGCACTGAGGTCTGTTTGTTGCAAATATCTTTGACTTGTTTTTATGTCTTATAATGTTTATGTGTGTATTTATGTCTTGTAATGATTATGTGTGTATGTATGTCTTGTATTGCTGGTAAGTAACTTTCTTGCACTGAGGTCTGTTTGTTGCAAATATCTTTGACTTGTTTTTATGTCTTATAATGTTTATGTCTGTATTTATGTCTTGTATTGCTGTTAAATGTGTATTTATGTCTTGTATTGCTGGTAATTAACTTTCTTGCACTGAGGTCTGTTTGTTGCAAATATCTTTGACCTGTTTTTATGTCTTATAATGTTTATGTGTGTATTTATGTCTTGTATTGCTGTTAAATGTGTATTTATGTCTTGTATTGCTGTTAAATGTGTATTTATGTCTTGTATTGCTGGTAATTAACTTTCTTGCACTGAGGTCTGTTTGTTGCAAATATCTTTGACCTGTTTTTATGTCTTATAATGTTTATGTGTGTATTTATGTCTTCAATTGCTGGTAAGTAACTTTCTTGCACTGAGGTCTGTTTATTGCAAATATCTTTGACTTGTTTTTATGTCTTATAATGTTTATGTGTGTATTTATGTCTTCAATTGCTGGTAAGTAACTTTCTTGCACTGAGGTCTGTTTGTCGCAAATATCTTTGCCTTCTTTTTATGTCTTATAATGTTTATGTCTGTATGTATTTCTTCAATTGCTGTTAAGTAACTTTCTTGCACTGAGGTCTGTTTGTTGCAAATATCTTTGACTTGTTTTTATGTCTTATAATGTTTATGTCTGTATGTATTTCTTCAATTGCTGTTAAGTAACTTTCTTGCACTGAGGTCTGTTTGTTGCAAATATCTTTGACTTCTTTTTATGTCTTATAATGTTTATGTCTGTATGTATTTCTTCAATTGCTGTTAAGTAACTTTCTTGCACTGAGGTCTGTTTGTTGCAAATATCTTTGACCTGTTTTTATGTCTTATAATGTTTATATTTGTACTTATGTCTTCAATTGCTGGTAAGTATCTTTCTTGCACTGAGGTCTGTTTATTGCAAATATCTTTGACCTGTTTTTATGTCTTATAATGTTTATGTCTGTATGTATGTCTTGTATTGCTGTTAAGTAACTTTCTTGCACTGAGGTCTGTTTGTTGCAAATATCTTTGACCTGTTTTTATGTCTTATAATGTTTATGTGTGTATTTATGTCTTGTAATGATTATGTGTGTATGTATGTCTTGGATTGCTGGTAAGTAACTGTCTTGCACTGAGGTCTGTTTGTTGCAAATATCTTTGACTTCATTTTATGTCTTCTAATGTTTATGTGTGTATTTATGTCTTGTAATGATTATGTGTGTATGTATGTCTTGGATTGCTGGTAAGTAACTGTCTTGCACTGAGGTCTGTTTGTTGCAAATATCTTTGACTTCATTTTATGTCTTCTAATGTTTATGTGTGTATTTATGTCTTGTAATGATTATGTGTGTATGTATGTCTTGTATTGCTGGTAAGTAACTTTCTTGCACTGAGGTCTGTTTGTTGCAAATATCTTTGACTTGTTTTTATGTCTTTTAATGTTTATATTTGTACTTATGTGTTGTATTGCTGGTAAGTAACTTTCTTGCACTGAGGTCTGTTTATTGCAAATATCTTTGACTTGTTTTTATGTCTTTTAATGTTTATATTTGTACTTATGTCTTGTATTGCTGGTAAGTAACTTTCTTGCACTGAGGTCTGTTTATTGCAAATATCTTTGACTTGTTTTTATGTCTTTTAATGTTTATATTTGTACTTATGTCTTGTATTGCTGGTAAGTAACTTTCTTGCACTGAGGTCTGTTTGTTGCAAATATCTTTGACTTGTTTTTATGTCTTCTAATGTTTATGTGTGTATTTATGTCTTGTAATGATTATGTGTGTATGTATGTCTTGTATTGCTGGTAAGTAACTTTCTTGCGCTGAGGTCTGTTTGTTGGAAATATCTTTGACTTGCTTTTATGTCTTATAATGTTTATATTTGTACTTATGTGTTGCATTGCTGGTAAGTAACTTTCTTGCACTGAGGTCTGTTTGTTGCAAATATCTTTGACTTGTTTTTATGTTTTATAATGTTTATGTGTGTATTTATGTCTTGTATTGCTGGTAAGTAACTTTCTTGCACTGAGGTCTGTTTGTTGCAAATATCTTTGACTTGTTTTTATGTTTTATAATGTTTATGTGTGTATTTATGTCTTGTATTGCTGTTAAGTAACTTTCTTGCACTGAGGTCTGTTTGTTGCAAATATCTTTGACTTGTTTTTATGTCTTATAATGTTTATATTTGTACTTATGTGTTGCATTGGTGGTAAGTAACTCTCTTGCACTGAGGTCTGTTTATTGCAAATATCTTTGACCTGTTTTTATGTCTTGTAATGTTTATGTGTGTATTTATGTCTTGTATTGCTGGTAAGTAACTTTCTTGCACTGAGGTCTGTTTATTGCAAATATCTTTGACCTGTTTTTATGTCTTGTAATGTTTATGTGTGTATTTATGTCTTGTATTGCTGGTAAGTAACTTTCTTGCACTGAGGTCTGTTTATTGCGTATATCTTTGACTTGTTTTTATGTCTTTCAATGTTTATGTGTGTATGTATGTCTTCAATTGCTCTTAAGTAACTTTCTTGCACTGAGGTCTGTTTGTTGCAAATATCTTTGCCTTGTTTTTATGTCTTATAATGTTTATATTTGTACTTATGTCTTGTATTGCTGGTAAGTAACTTTCTTGCACTTAGGTCTGTTTATTGCAAATATCTTTGACCTGTTTTTATGTCTTATAATGTTTATATTTGTACTTATATCTTGTATTGCTGGTAAGTAACTTTCTTGCACTGAGGTCTGTTTGTTGCAAATATCTTTGACCTTTTTTTATGTCTTCTAATGTTTATGTGTGTATTTATGTCTTCTAATGATTATGTGTGTATGTATGTCTTGGATTGCTGGTAAGTAACTTTCTTGCACTGAGGTCTGTTTGTTGCAAATATCTTTGACCTGTTTTTATGTCTTATAATGTTTATATTTGTACTTATGTGTTGCATTGCTGGTAAGTAACTTTCTTGCACTGAGGTCTGTTTGTTGCAAATATCTTTGACCTTTTTTTATGTCTTCTAATGTTTATGTGTGTATTTATGTCTTGTATTGCTGGTAAGTAACTTTCTTGCACTGAGGTCTGTTTATTGCAAATATCTTTGACTTGTTTTTATGTCTTTTAATGTTTATGTGTGTATGTATGTCTTCAATTGCTCTTAAGTAACTTTCTTGCACTGAGGTCTGTTTGTTGCAAATATCTTTGACCTGTTTTTATGTCTTATAATGTTTATATTTGTACTTATGTCTTGTATTGCTGGTAAGTAACTTTCTTGCACTGAGGTCTGTTTATTGCAAATATCTTTGACTTGTTTTTATGTCTTTTAATGTTTATGTGTGTATGTATGTCTTCAATTGCTCTTAAGTAACTTTCTTGCACTGAGGTCTGTTTGTTGCAAATATCTTTGACCTGTTTTTATGTCTTATAATGTTTATATTTGTACTTATGTGTTGTATTGCTGGTAAGTAACTTTCTTGCACTTAGGTCTGTTTATTGCAAATATCTTTGACCTGTTTTTATGTCTTATAATGTTTATATTTGTACTTATGTGTTGTATTGCTGGTAAGTAACTTTCTTGCACTTAGGTCTGTTTATTGCGAATATCTTTGACTTGTTTTTATGTCTTTCAATGTTTATGTGTGTATGTATGTCTTCAATTGCTGTTAAGTAACTTTCTTGCACTGAGGTCTGTTTGTTGCAAATATCTTTGACTTGCTTTTATGTCTCATAATGTTTATGTGTGTATTTATGTCTGGTATTGCTGTTAAATGTGTATTTATGTCTTGTATTGCTGGTAAGTAACTTTCTTGCACTGAGGTCTGTTTATTGCGAATATCTTTGACTTGTTTTTATGTCTTTCAATGTTTATGTCTGTATGTATGTCTTCAATTGCTCTTAAGTAACTTTCTTGCACTGAGGTCTGTTTGTTGCAAATATCTTTGACTTGTTTTTATGTCTTATAATGTTTATGTCTGTATGTATGTCTTCAATTGCTCTTAAGTAACTTTCTTGCACTGAGGTCTGTTTGTTGCAAATATCTTTGACTTGTTTTTATGTCTTTCAATGTTTATGTCTGTATGTATGTCTTCAATTGCTCTTAAGTAACTTTCTTGCACTGAGGTCTGTTTGTTGCAAATATCTTTGACCTGTTTTTATGTCTTATAATGTTTATATTTGTACTTATGTCTTGTATTGCTGGTAAGTAACTTTCTTGCGCTGAGGTCTGTTTGTTGCAAATATCTTTGACCTGTTTTTATGTCTTGTAATGATTATGTGTGTATTTATGTCTTGTATTGCTGGTAAGTAACTTTCTTGCACTGAGGTCTGTTTGTTGGAAATATCTTTGACTTGCTTTTATGTCTTATAATGTTTATGTGTGTATTTATGTCTTGTATTGCTGGTAAGTAACTTTCTTGCACTGAGGTCTGTTTGTTGGAAATATCTTTGACTTGTTTTTATGTCTTTCAATGTTTATGTGTGTATGTATGTCTTCAATTGCTCTTAAGTAACTTTCTTGCACTGAGGTCTGTTTGTTGCAAATATCTTTGCCTTGTTTTTATGTCTTATAATGTTTATATTTGTACTTACGTCTTGTATTGCTGGTAAGTAACTTTCTTGCACTTAGGTCTGTTTATTGCAAATATCTTTGACCTGTTTTTATGTCTTATAATGTTTATATTTGTACTTATATCTTGTATTGCTGGTAAGTAACTTTCTTGCACTGAGGTCTGTTTGTTGCAAATATCTTTGACCTTTTTTTATGTCTTATAATGTTTATGTGTGTATTTATGTCTTGTATTGCTGGTAAGTAACTTTCTTGCACTGAGGACTGTTTATTGCAAATATCTTTGACCTTTTTTTATGACTTATAATGTTTATGTGTGTATTTATGTCTTGTATTGCTGGTAAGTAACTTTCTTGCACTAAGGTCTGTTTATTGCAAATATCTTTGACCTGTTTTTATGTCTTATAATGTTTATGTCTGTATGTATGTCTTCAATTGCTGTTAAGTAACTTTCTTGCACTGAGGTCTGTTTGTTGCAAATATCTTTGACCTGTTTTTTTGTCTTATAATGTTTATGTGTGTATTTATGTCTTGTATTGCTGTTAAATGTGTATTTATGTCTTGTATTGCTGTTAAATGTGTATTTATGTCTTGTATTGCTGTTAAATGTGTATTTATGTCTTGTATTGCTGGTAATTAACGTTCTTGCACTGAGGTCTGTTTGTTGCAAATATCTTTGCCTTGTTTTTATGTCTTGTAATGTTTATGTGTGTATTTATGTCTTGTATTGCTGGTAAGTAACTTTCTTGCACTGAGGTCTGTTTGTTGCAAATATCTTTGACCTGTTTTTATGTCTTGTAATGTTTATGTGTGTATTTATGTCTTGTATTGCTGGTAATTAACGTTCTTGCACTGAGGTCTGTTTGTTGCAAATATCTTTGCCTTGTTTTTATGTCTTGTAATGTTTATGTGTGTATTTATGTCTTGCATTGCTGGTAAGTAACTTTCTTGCACTGAGGTCTGTTTGTCGCAAATATCTTTGCCTTGTTTTTACGTCTTATAATGTTTATATTTGTACTTATGTGTTGCATTGCTCGTGAGTAACTTTCTTGCACTGAGGTCTGTTTATTGCAAATATCTTTGACCCTTTTTTTATGTCTTATAATGTTTATATTTGTACTCATGTCTTGTATTGCTGGTAAGTAACTTTCTTGCACTGAGGTCTGTTTGTCGCAAATATCTTTGCCTTGTTTTTATGTCTTATAATGTTTATATTTGTACTCATGTCTTGTATTGCTGGTAAGTAACTTTCTTGCACTGAGGTCTGTTTGTTGCAAATATCTTTGACCTGTTTTTATGTCTTATAATGTTTATGTCTGTATGTATTTCTTCAATTGCTGTTAAGTAACTTTCTTGCACTGAGGTCTGTTTGTTGCAAATATCTTTGACCTGTTTTTATGTCTTATAATGTTTATATTTGTACTCATGTCTTGTATTGCTGGTAAGTAAATTTCTTACACTGAGGTCTGTTTGTTGAAAATATCTTTGACTTCTTTTTATGTCTTCTAATGTTTATGTGTGTATTTATGTCTTGTAATGATTATGTGTGTATGTATGTCTTGTATTGCTGGTAAGTAACTTTCTTGCACTGAGGTCTGTTTGTTGCAAATATCTTTGACCTGTTTTTATGTCTTATAATGTTTATATTTGTACTTATGTCTTGTATTGCTGGTAAGTAACTTTCTTGCACTGAGGTCTGTTTATTGCAAATATCTTTGACTTGTTTTTATGTCTTTTAATGTTTATGTGTGTATGTATGTCTTCAATTGCTCTTAAGTAACTTTCTTGCACTGAGGTCTGTTTGTTGCAAATATCTTTGACCTGTTTTTATGTCTTATAATGTTTATATTTGTACTTATGTCTTCAATTGCTGTTAAGTAACTTTCTTGCACTGAGGTCTGTTTGTTGCAAATATCTTTGACTTGCTTTTATGTCTTATAATGTTTATGTGTGTATTTATGTCTGGTATTGCTGTTAAATGTGTATTTATGTCTTGTATTGCTGGTAAGTAACTTTCTTGCACTGAGGTCTGTTTATTGCGAATATCTTTGACTTGTTTTTATGTCTTTCAATGTTTATGTCTGTATGTATGTCTTCAATTGCTGTTAAGTAACTTTCTTGCACTGAGGTCTGTTTGTTGCAAATATCTTTGACCTGTTTTTATGTCTTATAATGTTTATATTTGTACTTATGTGTTGTATTGCTGGTAAGTAACTTTCTTGCACTTAGGTCTGTTTATTGCAAATATCTTTGACCTGTTTTTATGTCTTATAATGTTTATATTTGTACTTATGTGTTGTATTGCTGGTAAGTAACTTTCTTGCACTTAGGTCTGTTTATTGCGAATATCTTTGACTTGTTTTTATGTCTTTCAATGTTTATGTGTGTATGTATGTCTTCAATTGCTGTTAAGTAACTTTCTTGCACTGAGGTCTGTTTGTTGCAAATATCTTTGACTTGCTTTTATGTCTCATAATGTTTATGTGTGTATTTATGTCTGGTATTGCTGTTAAATGTGTATTTATGTCTTGTATTGCTGGTAAGTAACTTTCTTGCACTGAGGTCTGTTTATTGCGAATATCTTTGACTTGTTTTTATGTCTTTCAATGTTTATGTCTGTATGTATGTCTTCAATTGCTCTTAAGTAACTTTCTTGCACTGAGGTCTGTTTGTTGCAAATATCTTTGACTTGTTTTTATGTCTTATAATGTTTATGTCTGTATGTATGTCTTCAATTGCTGTTAAGTAACTTTCTTGCACTGAGGTCTGTTTGTTGCAAATATCTTTGACTTGCTTTTATGTCTTATAATGTTTATGTGTGTATTTATGTCTGGTATTGCTGTTAAATGTGTATTTATGTCTTGTATTGCTGGTAAGTAACTTTCTTGCACTGAGGTCTGTTTGTTGCAAATATCTTTGACCTGTTTTTATGTCTTATAATGTTTATATTTGTACTTATGTCTTGTATTGCTGGTAAGTAACTTTCTTGCGCTGAGGTCTGTTTGTTGCAAATATCTTTGACCTGTTTTTATGTCTTGTAATGATTATGTGTGTATTTATGTCTTGTATTGCTGGTAAGTAACTTTCTTGCACTGAGGTCTGTTTGTTGGAAATATCTTTGACTTGCTTTTATGTCTTATAATGTTTATGTGTGTATTTATGTCTTGTATTGCTGGTAAGTAACTTTCTTGCACTGAGGTCTGTTTATTGCGTATATCTTTGACTTGTTTTTATGTCTTTCAATGTTTATGTGTGTATGTATGTCTTCAATTGCTCTTAAGTAACTTTCTTGCACTGAGGTCTGTTTGTTGCAAATATCTTTGCCTTGTTTTTATGTCTTATAATGTTTATATTTGTACTTACGTCTTGTATTGCTGGTAAGTAACTTTCTTGCACTTAGGTCTGTTTATTGCAAATATCTTTGACCTGTTTTTATGTCTTATAATGTTTATATTTGTACTTATATCTTGTATTGCTGGTAAGTAACTTTCTTGCACTGAGGTCTGTTTGTTGCAAATATCTTTGACCTTTTTTTATGACTTATAATGTTTATGTGTGTATTTATGTCTTGTATTGCTGGTAAGTAACTTTCTTGCACTAAGGTCTGTTTATTGCAAATATCTTTGACCTGTTTTTATGTCTTATAATGTTTATGTCTGTATGTATGTCTTCAATTGCTGTTAAGTAACTTTCTTGCACTGAGGTCTGTTTGTTGCAAATATCTTTGACCTGTTTTTTTGTCTTATAATGTTTATGTGTGTATTTATGTCTTGTATTGCTGTTAAATGTGTATTTATGTCTTGTATTGCTGTTAAATGTGTATTTATGTCTTGTATTGCTGTTAAATGTGTATTTATGTCTTGTATTGCTGGTAATTAACGTTCTTGCACTGAGGTCTGTTTGTTGCAAATATCTTTGCCTTGTTTTTATGTCTTGTAATGTTTATGTGTGTATTTATGTCTTGTATTGCTGGTAAGTAACTTTCTTGCACTGAGGTCTGTTTGTTGCAAATATCTTTGACCTGTTTTTATGTCTTGTAATGTTTATGTGTGTATTTATGTCTTGTATTGCTGGTAAGTAACTTTCTTGCACTGAGGTCTGTTTGTCGCAAATATCTTTGCCTTGTTTTTACGTCTTATAATGTTTATATTTGTACTTATGTGTTGCATTGCTCGTGAGTAACTTTCTTGCACTGAGGTCTGTTTATTGCAAATATCTTTGACCCTTTTTTTATGTCTTATAATGTTTATATTTGTACTCATGTCTTGTATTGCTGGTAAGTAACTTTCTTGCACTGAGGTCTGTTTGTCGCAAATATCTTTGCCTTGTTTTTATGTCTTATAATGTTTATGTCTGTATGTATTTCTTCAATTGCTGTTAAGTAACTTTCTTGCACTGAGGTCTGTTTGTTGCAAATATCTTTGACCTGTTTTTATGTCTTATAATGTTTATATTTGTACTCATGTCTTGTATTGCTGGTAAGTAAATTTCTTACACTGAGGTCTGTTTGTTGAAAATATCTTTGACTTCTTTTTATGTCTTCTAATGTTTATGTGTGTATTTATGTCTTGTAATGATTATGTGTGTATGTATGTCTTGTATTGCTGGTAAGTAACTTTCTTGCACTGAGGTCTGTTTGTTGCAAATATCTTTGACCTGTTTTTATGTCTTATAATGTTTATATTTGTACTTATGTCTTGTATTGCTGGTAAGTAACTTTCTTGCACTGAGGTCTGTTTATTGCAAATATCTTTGACTTGTTTTTATGTCTTTTAATGTTTATGTGTGTATGTATGTCTTCAATTGCTCTTAAGTAACTTTCTTGCACTGAGGTCTGTTTGTTGCAAATATCTTTGACCTGTTTTTATGTCTTATAATGTTTATGTGTGTATTTATGTCTGGTATTGCTGTTAAATGTGTATTTATGTCTTGTATTGCTGGTAAGTAACTTTCTTGCACTGAGGTCTGTTTATTGCGAATATCTTTGACTTGTTTTTATGTCTTTCAATGTTTATGTCTGTATGTATGTCTTCAATTGCTGTTAAGTAACTTTCTTGCACTGAGGTCTGTTTGTTGCAAATATTTTTGACCTGTTTTTATGTCTTATAATGTTTATATTTGTACTTATGTCTTGTATTGCTGGTAAGTAACTTTCTTGCGCTGAGGTCTATTTATTGCAAATATCTTTGACCTGTTTTTATGTCTTGTAATGTTTATGTGTGTATTTATGTCTTGTATTGCTGGTAAGTAACTTTCTTGCACTGAGGTCTGTTTGTTGCAAATATCTTTGACTTGTTTTTATGTCTTATAATGTTTATATTTGTACTTATGTCTTGTATTGCTGGTAAGTAACTTTCTTGCACTAAGGTCTGTTTATTGCAAATATCTTTGACCTGTTTTTATGTCTTATAATGTTTATGTCTGTATGTATGTCTTCAATTGCTGTTAAGTAACTTTCTTGCACTGAGGTCTGTTTGTTGCAAATATCTTTGACCTGTTTTTATGTCTTATAATGTTTATATTTGTACTTATGTCTTGTATTGCTGGTAAGTAACTTTCTTGCACTGAGGTCTGTTTATTGCAAATATCTTTGCCTTGTTTTTATGTCTTATAATGTTTATATCTGTATGTATGTCTTGTATTGCTGTTAAGTAACTTTCTTGCTCTTAGGTCTGTTTGTTGCAAATATCTTTGACCTGTTTTTTTGTCTTATAATGTTTATGTGTGTATTTATGTCTTGTATTGCTGTTAAATGTGTATTTATGTCTTGTATTGCTGTTAAATGTGTATTTATGTCTTGTATTGCTGGTAATTAACTTTCTTGCACTGAGGTCTGTTTGTTGCAAATATCTTTGCCTTGTTTTTATGTCTTGTAATGTTTATGTGTGTATTTATGTCTTGTATTGCTGGTAAGTAACTTTCTTGCACTGAGGTCTGTTTGTTGCAAATATCTTTGACCTGTTTTTATGTCTTATAATGTTTATGTGTGTATTTATGTCTTCAATTGCTGGTAAGTAACTTTCTTGCACTGAGGTCTGTTTGTCGCAAATATCTTTGCCTTGTTTTTATGTCTTTTAATGTTTATGTCTGTATGTATTTCTTCAATTGCTGTTAAGTAACTTTCTTGCACTGAGGTCTGTTTGTTGCAAATATCTTTGACTTGCTTTTATGTCTTATAATGTTTATATTTGTACTTATGTGTTGCATTGCTCGTGAGCAACTTTCTTGCACTGAGGTCTGTTTATTGCAAATATCTTTGACCCTTTTTTTATGTCTTATAATGTTTATGTCTGTATATATTTCTTCAATTGCTGTTAAGTAACTTTCTTGCACTGAGGTCTGTTTGTTGCAAATATTTTTGACCCTTTTTTTATGTCTTATAATGTTTATGTCTGTATGTATTTCTTCAATTGCTGTTAAGTAAATTTCTTACACTGAGGTCTGTTTGTTGCAAATATCTTTGACCTGTTTTTATGTCTTCTAATGTTTATGTGTGTATTTATGTCTTGTAATGATTATGTGTGTATGTATGTCTTGTATTGCTGGTAAGTAACTTTCTTGCACTGAGGTCTGTTTGTTGCAAATATCTTTGACCTGTTTTTATGTCTTATAATGTTTATATTTGTACTTATGTCTTGTATTGCTGGTAAGTAACTTTCTTGCACTGAGGTCTGTTTATTGCAAATATCTTTGACTTGTTTTTATGTCTTTTAATGTTTATGTGTGTATGTATGTCTTGTATTGCTGGTAAGTAACTTTCTTGAACTGAGGTCTGTTTGTTGCAAATATCTTTGACTTGCTTTTATGTCTTATAATGTTTATGTGTGTATTTATGTCTGGTATTGCTGTTAAATGTGTATTTATGTCTTGTATTGCTGGTAAGTAACTTTCTTGCACTGAGGTCTGTTTATTGCAAATATCTTTGACTTGTTTTTATGTCTTATAATGTTTATGTCTGTATGTATGTCTTCAATTGCTGTTAAGTAACTTTCTTGCACTGAGGTCTGTTTGTTGCAAATATTTTTGACCTGTTTTTATGTCTTATAATGTTTATTTTTGTACTTATGTGTTGTATTGCTGGTAAGTAACTTTCTTGCACTTAGGTCTGTTTATTGCAAATATTTTTGACCTGTTTTTATGTCTTATAATGTTTATATTTGTACTTATGTGTTGTATTGCTGGTAAGTAACTTTCTTGCACTGAGGTCTGTTTGTTGCAAATATCTTTGACTTGTTTTTATGTCTTCTAATGTTTATGTGTGTATTTATGTCTTGTAATGATTATGTGTGTATGTATGTCTTGGATTGCTGGTAAGTAACTTTCTTGCACTGAGGTCTGTGTATTGCAAATATCTTTGACCTGTTTTTATGTCTTGTAATGTTTATGTGTGTATTTATGTCTTGTATTGCTGGTAAGTAACTTTCTTGCACTGAGGTCTGTTTATTGCAAATATCTTTGACCTGTTTTTATGTCTTATAATGTTTATATTTGTACTTATGTCTTGTATTGCTGGTAATTAACTTTCTTGCACTGAGGTCTGTTTGTTGCAAATATCTTTGCCTTGTTTTTATGTCTTGTAATGTTTATGTGTGTATTTATGTCTTGTATTGCTGGTAAGTAACTTTCTTGCACTGAGGTCTGTTTGTTGCAAATATCTTTGACCTGTTTTTATGTCTTCTAATGTTTATGTGTGTATTTATGTCTTCAATTGCTGGTAAGTAACTTTCTTGCACTGAGGTCTGTTTGTCGCAAATATCTTTGCCTTTTTTTTATGTCTTTTAATGTTTATATTTGTACTTATGTGTTGCATTGCTCGTGAGCAACTTTCTTGCACTGAGGTCTGTTTATTGCAAATATCTTTGACCCTTTTTTTATGTCTTATAATGTTTATGTCTGTATGTATTTCTTCAATTGCTGTTAAGTAACTTTCTTGCACTGAGGTCTGTTTGTTGCAAATATTTTTGACCCTTTTTTTATGTCTTATAATGTTTATGTCTGTATGTATTTCTTCAATTGCTGTTAAGTAAATTTCTTACACTGAGGTCTGTTTGTTGCAAATATCTTTGACTTGCTTTTATGTCTTATAATGTTTATGTGTGTATTTATGTCTTGTAATGATTATGTGTGTATGTATGTCTTGTATTGCTGGTAAGTAACTTTCTTGCACTGAGGTCTGTTTGTTGCAAATATCTTTGACCTGTTTTTATGTCTTATAATGTTTATATTTGTACTTATGTCTTGTATTGCTGGTAAGTAACTTTCTTGCACTGAGGTCTGTTTATTGCAAATATCTTTGCCTTGTTTTTATGTCTTATAATGTTTATGTGTGTATGTATGTCTTCAATTGCTGTTAAGTAACTTTCTTGCTCTTAGTTCTGTTTGTTGCAAATATCTTTGACCTGTTTTTTTGTCTTATAATGTTTATGTGTGTATTTATGTCTTGTATTGCTGTTAAATGTGTATTTATGTCTTGTATTGCTGTTAAATGTGTATTTATGTCTTGTATTGCTGTTAAATGTGTATTTATGTCTTGTATTGCTGTTAAATGTGTATTTATGTCTTGTATTGCTGTTAAATGTGTATTTATGTCTTGTATTGCTGGTAATTAACTTTCTTGCACTGAGGTCTGTTTGTTGCAAATATCTTTGCCTTGTTTTTATGTCTTATAATGTTTATGTGTGTATTTATGTCTTCAATTGCTGGTAAGTAACTTTCTTGCACTGAGGTCTGTTTGTCGCAAATATCTTTGCCTTGTTTTTATGTCTTTTAATGTTTATGTCTGTATGTATTTCTTCAATTGCTGTTAAGTAACTTTCTTGCACTGAGGTCTGTTTGTTGCAAATATCTTTGACTTGCTTTTATGTCTTATAATGTTTATATTTGTACTTATGTGTTGCATTGCTCGTGAGCAACTTTCTTGCACTGAGGTCTGTTTATTGCAAATATCTTTGACCCTTTTTTTATGTCTTATAATGTTTATGTCTGTATGTATTTCTTCAATTGCTGTTAAGTAAATTTCTTACACTGAGGTCTGTTTGTTGCAAATATCTTTGACCTGTTTTTATGTCTTCTAATGTTTATGTGTGTATTTATGTCTTGTAATGATTATGTGTGTATGTATGTCTTGTATTGCTGGTAAGTAACTTTCTTGCACTGAGGTCTGTTTGTTGCAAATATCTTTGACCTGTTTTTATGTCTTCTAATGTTTATGTGTGTATTTATGTCTTGTAATGATTATGTGTGTATGTATGTCTTGTATTGCTGGTAAGTAACTTTCTTGCACTGAGGTCTGTTTATTGCAAATATCTTTGACTTGTTTTTATGTCTTTTAATGTTTATGTGTGTATGTATGTCTTCAATTGCTCTTAAGTAACTTTCTTGCACTGAGGTCTGTTTGTTGCAAATATCTTTGACTTGCTTTTATGTCTTATAATGTTTATGTGTGTATTTATGTCTGGTATTGCTGTTAAATGTGTATTTATGTCTTGTATTGCTGGTAAGTAACTTTCTTGCACTGAGGTCTGTTTATTGCAAATATCTTTGACTTGTTTTTATGTCTTTTAATGTTTATGTGTGTATGTATGTCTTCAATTGCTCTTAAGTAACTTTCTTGCACTGAGGTCTGTTTGTTGCAAATATCTTTGACTTGCTTTTATGTCTTATAATGTTTATGTGTGTATTTATGTCTGGTATTGCTGTTAAATGTGTATTTATGTCTTGTATTGCTGTTAAGTAACTTTCTTGCACTGAGGTCTGTTTGTTGCAAATATTTTTGACCTGTTTTTATGTCTTATAATGTTTATTTTTGTACTTATGTGTTGTATTGCTGGTAAGTAACTTTCTTGCACTTAGGTCTGTTTGTTGCAAATATCTTTGACCTGTTTTTATGTCTTATAATGTTTATGTGTGTATTTATGTCTTGTAATGATTATGTGTGTATGTATGTCTTGGATTGCTGGTAAGTAACTGTCTTGCACTGAGGTCTGTTTGTTGCAAATATCTTTGACTTCATTTTATGTCTTCTAATGTTTATGTGTGTATTTATGTCTTGTA
The DNA here is from genome assembly GCF_963969265.1 of Rhamphochromis sp. 'chilingali'. Classification (NCBI taxonomy): domain Eukaryota; kingdom Metazoa; phylum Chordata; class Actinopteri; order Cichliformes; family Cichlidae; genus Rhamphochromis; species Rhamphochromis sp. 'chilingali'. The sequence goes on along the minus strand of NC_137948.1, from coordinate 35,182,817 downwards.
ATGATTATGTGTGTATGTATGTCTTGGATTGCTGGTAAGTAACTGTCTTGCACTGAGGTCTGTTTGTTGCAAATATCTTTGACTTCATTTTATGTCTTCTAATGTTTATGTGTGTATTTATGTCTTGTAATGATTATGTGTGTATGTATGTCTTGTATTGCTGGGAAGTAACTTTCTTGCACTGAGGTCTGTTTGTTGCAAATATCTTTGACTTGTTTTTATGTCTTTTAATGTTTATATTTGTACTTATGTGTTGTATTGCTGGTAAGTAACTTTCTTGCACTGAGGTCTGTTTATTGCAAATATCTTTGACTTGTTTTTATGTCTTTTAATGTTTATATTTGTACTTATGTCTTGTATTGCTGGTAAGTAACTTTCTTGCACTGAGGTCTGTTTATTGCAAATATCTTTGACTTGTTTTTATGTCTTTTAATGTTTATATTTGTACTTATGTCTTGTATTGCTGGTAAGTAACTTTCTTGCACTGAGGTCTGTTTGTTGCAAATATCTTTGACTTGTTTTTATGTCTTTTAATGTTTATATTTGTACTTATGTCTTGTATTGCTGGTAAGTAACTTTCTTGCACTGAGGTCTGTTTGTTGCAAATATCTTTGACTTGTTTTTATGTTTTATAATGTTTATGTGTGTATTTATGTCTTGTATTGCTGGTAAGTAACTTTCTTGCACTGAGGTCTGTTTGTTGCAAATATCTTTGACTTGTTTTTATGTTTTATAATGTTTATGTGTGTATTTATGTCTTGTATTGCTGTTAAGTAACTTTCTTGCACTGAGGTCTGTTTGTTGCAAATATCTTTGACTTGTTTTTATGTCTTATAATGTTTATATTTGTACTTATGTGTTGCATTGGTGGTAAGTAACTCTCTTGCACTGAGGTCTGTTTATTGCAAATATCTTTGACCTGTTTTTATGTCTTGTAATGTTTATGTGTGTATTTATGTCTTGTATTGCTGGTAAGTAACTTTCTTGCACTGAGGTCTGTTTATTGCAAATATCTTTGACCTGTTTTTATGTCTTGTAATGTTTATGTGTGTATTTATGTCTTGTATTGCTGGTAAGTAACTTTCTTGCACTGAGGTCTGTTTATTGCGTATATCTTTGACTTGTTTTTATGTCTTTCAATGTTTATGTGTGTATGTATGTCTTCAATTGCTCTTAAGTAACTTTCTTGCACTGAGGTCTGTTTGTTGCAAATATCTTTGCCTTGTTTTTATGTCTTATAATGTTTATATTTGTACTTATGTCTTGTATTGCTGGTAAGTAACTTTCTTGCACTTAGGTCTGTTTATTGCAAATATCTTTGACCTGTTTTTATGTCTTATAATGTTTATATTTGTACTTATATCTTGTATTGCTGGTAAGTAACTTTCTTGCACTGAGGTCTGTTTGTTGCAAATATCTTTGACCTTTTTTTATGTCTTCTAATGTTTATGTGTGTATTTATGTCTTCTAATGATTATGTGTGTATGTATGTCTTGGATTGCTGGTAAGTAACTTTCTTGCACTGAGGTCTGTTTGTTGCAAATATCTTTGACCTGTTTTTATGTCTTATAATGTTTATATTTGTACTTATGTGTTGCATTGCTGGTAAGTAACTTTCTTGCACTGAGGTCTGTTTGTTGCAAATATCTTTGACCTTTTTTTATGTCTTCTAATGTTTATGTGTGTATTTATGTCTTGTATTGCTGGTAAGTAACTTTCTTGCACTGAGGTCTGTTTATTGCAAATATCTTTGACTTGTTTTTATGTCTTTTAATGTTTATGTGTGTATGTATGTCTTCAATTGCTCTTAAGTAACTTTCTTGCACTGAGGTCTGTTTGTTGCAAATATCTTTGACCTGTTTTTATGTCTTATAATGTTTATATTTGTACTTATGTCTTGTATTGCTGGTAAGTAACTTTCTTGCACTGAGGTCTGTTTATTGCAAATATCTTTGACTTGTTTTTATGTCTTTTAATGTTTATGTGTGTATGTATGTCTTCAATTGCTCTTAAGTAACTTTCTTGCACTGAGGTCTGTTTGTTGCAAATATCTTTGACCTGTTTTTATGTCTTATAATGTTTATATTTGTACTTATGTGTTGTATTGCTGGTAAGTAACTTTCTTGCACTTAGGTCTGTTTATTGCAAATATCTTTGACCTGTTTTTATGTCTTATAATGTTTATATTTGTACTTATGTGTTGTATTGCTGGTAAGTAACTTTCTTGCACTGAGGTCTGTTTATTGCAAATATCTTTGACTTGTTTTTATGTCTTTTAATGTTTATGTGTGTATGTATGTCTTCAATTGCTCTTAAGTAACTTTCTTGCACTGAGGTCTGTTTGTTGCAAATATCTTTGACCTGTTTTTATGTCTTATAATGTTTATATTTGTACTTATGTGTTGTATTGCTGGTAAGTAACTTTCTTGCACTTAGGTCTGTTTATTGCAAATATCTTTGACCTGTTTTTATGTCTTATAATGTTTATATTTGTACTTATGTGTTGTATTGCTGGTAAGTAACTTTCTTGCACTTAGGTCTGTTTATTGCAAATATCTTTGACCTGTTTTTATGTCTTATAATGTTTATATTTGTACTTATGTGTTGTATTGCTGGTAAGTAACTTTCTTGCACTGAGGTCTGTTTGTTGCAAATATCTTTGACTTGCTTTTATGTCTCATAATGTTTATGTGTGTATTTATGTCTGGTATTGCTGTTAAATGTGTATTTATGTCTTGTATTGCTGGTAAGTAACTTTCTTGCACTGAGGTCTGTTTATTGCGAATATCTTTGACTTGTTTTTATGTCTTTCAATGTTTATGTCTGTATGTATGTCTTCAATTGCTCTTAAGTAACTTTCTTGCACTGAGGTCTGTTTGTTGCAAATATCTTTGACCTGTTTTTATGTCTTATAATGTTTATATTTGTACTTATGTCTTGTATTGCTGGTAAGTAACTTTCTTGCGCTGAGGTCTGTTTGTTGCAAATATCTTTGACCTGTTTTTATGTCTTGTAATGATTATGTGTGTATTTATGTCTTGTATTGCTGGTAAGTAACTTTCTTGCACTGAGGTCTGTTTGTTGGAAATATCTTTGACTTGCTTTTATGTCTTATAATGTTTATGTGTGTATTTATGTCTTGTATTGCTGGTAAGTAACTTTCTTGCACTGAGGTCTGTTTATTGCGTATATCTTTGACTTGTTTTTATGTCTTTCAATGTTTATGTGTGTATGTATGTCTTCAATTGCTCTTAAGTAACTTTCTTGCACTGAGGTCTGTTTGTTGCAAATATCTTTGCCTTGTTTTTATGTCTTATAATGTTTATATTTGTACTTACGTCTTGTATTGCTGGTAAGTAACTTTCTTGCACTTAGGTCTGTTTATTGCAAATATCTTTGACCTGTTTTTATGTCTTATAATGTTTATATTTGTACTTATATCTTGTATTGCTGGTAAGTAACTTTCTTGCACTGAGGTCTGTTTGTTGCAAATATCTTTGACCTTTTTTTATGTCTTATAATGTTTATGTGTGTATTTATGTCTTGTATTGCTGGTAAGTAACTTTCTTGCACTGAGGACTGTTTATTGCAAATATCTTTGACCTTTTTTTATGACTTATAATGTTTATGTGTGTATTTATGTCTTGTATTGCTGGTAAGTAACTTTCTTGCACTAAGGTCTGTTTATTGCAAATATCTTTGACCTGTTTTTATGTCTTATAATGTTTATGTCTGTATGTATGTCTTCAATTGCTGTTAAGTAACTTTCTTGCACTGAGGTCTGTTTGTTGCAAATATCTTTGACCTGTTTTTTTGTCTTATAATGTTTATGTGTGTATTTATGTCTTGTATTGCTGTTAAATGTGTATTTATGTCTTGTATTGCTGTTAAATGTGTATTTATGTCTTGTATTGCTGTTAAATGTGTATTTATGTCTTGTATTGCTGGTAATTAACGTTCTTGCACTGAGGTCTGTTTGTTGCAAATATCTTTGCCTTGTTTTTATGTCTTGTAATGTTTATGTGTGTATTTATGTCTTGTATTGCTGGTAAGTAACTTTCTTGCACTGAGGTCTGTTTGTTGCAAATATCTTTGACCTGTTTTTATGTCTTGTAATGTTTATGTGTGTATTTATGTCTTGTATTGCTGGTAATTAACGTTCTTGCACTGAGGTCTGTTTGTTGCAAATATCTTTGCCTTGTTTTTATGTCTTGTAATGTTTATGTGTGTATTTATGTCTTGCATTGCTGGTAAGTAACTTTCTTGCACTGAGGTCTGTTTGTCGCAAATATCTTTGCCTTGTTTTTACGTCTTATAATGTTTATATTTGTACTTATGTGTTGCATTGCTCGTGAGTAACTTTCTTGCACTGAGGTCTGTTTATTGCAAATATCTTTGACCCTTTTTTTATGTCTTATAATGTTTATATTTGTACTCATGTCTTGTATTGCTGGTAAGTAACTTTCTTGCACTGAGGTCTGTTTGTCGCAAATATCTTTGCCTTGTTTTTATGTCTTATAATGTTTATATTTGTACTCATGTCTTGTATTGCTGGTAAGTAACTTTCTTGCACTGAGGTCTGTTTGTTGCAAATATCTTTGACCTGTTTTTATGTCTTATAATGTTTATATTTGTACTCATGTCTTGTATTGCTGGTAAGTAAATTTCTTACACTGAGGTCTGTTTGTTGAAAATATCTTTGACTTCTTTTTATGTCTTCTAATGTTTATGTGTGTATTTATGTCTTGTAATGATTATGTGTGTATGTATGTCTTGTATTGCTGGTAAGTAACTTTCTTGCACTGAGGTCTGTTTGTTGCAAATATCTTTGACCTGTTTTTATGTCTTATAATGTTTATATTTGTACTTATGTCTTGTATTGCTGGTAAGTAACTTTCTTGCACTGAGGTCTGTTTATTGCAAATATCTTTGACTTGTTTTTATGTCTTTTAATGTTTATGTGTGTATGTATGTCTTCAATTGCTCTTAAGTAACTTTCTTGCACTGAGGTCTGTTTGTTGCAAATATCTTTGACCTGTTTTTATGTCTTATAATGTTTATATTTGTACTTATGTCTTCAATTGCTGTTAAGTAACTTTCTTGCACTGAGGTCTGTTTGTTGCAAATATCTTTGACTTGCTTTTATGTCTTATAATGTTTATGTGTGTATTTATGTCTGGTATTGCTGTTAAATGTGTATTTATGTCTTGTATTGCTGGTAAGTAACTTTCTTGCACTGAGGTCTGTTTATTGCGAATATCTTTGACCTGTTTTTATGTCTTATAATGTTTATATTTGTACTTATGTGTTGTATTGCTGGTAAGTAACTTTCTTGCACTTAGGTCTGTTTATTGCAAATATCTTTGACCTGTTTTTATGTCTTTCAATGTTTATGTCTGTATGTATGTCTTCAATTGCTGTTAAGTAACTTTCTTGCACTGAGGTCTGTTTGTTGCAAATATCTTTGACCTGTTTTTATGTCTTATAATGTTTATATTTGTACTTATGTGTTGTATTGCTGGTAAGTAACTTTCTTGCACTTAGGTCTGTTTATTGCAAATATCTTTGACCTGTTTTTATGTCTTATAATGTTTATATTTGTACTTATGTGTTGTATTGCTGGTAAGTAACTTTCTTGCACTTAGGTCTGTTTATTGCGAATATCTTTGACTTGTTTTTATGTCTTTCAATGTTTATGTGTGTATGTATGTCTTCAATTGCTGTTAAGTAACTTTCTTGCACTGAGGTCTGTTTGTTGCAAATATCTTTGACTTGCTTTTATGTCTCATAATGTTTATGTGTGTATTTATGTCTGGTATTGCTGTTAAATGTGTATTTATGTCTTGTATTGCTGGTAAGTAACTTTCTTGCACTGAGGTCTGTTTATTGCGAATATCTTTGACTTGTTTTTATGTCTTTCAATGTTTATGTCTGTATGTATGTCTTCAATTGCTCTTAAGTAACTTTCTTGCACTGAGGTCTGTTTGTTGCAAATATCTTTGACTTGTTTTTATGTCTTATAATGTTTATGTCTGTATGTATGTCTTCAATTGCTGTTAAGTAACTTTCTTGCACTGAGGTCTGTTTGTTGCAAATATCTTTGACTTGCTTTTATGTCTTATAATGTTTATGTGTGTATTTATGTCTGGTATTGCTGTTAAATGTGTATTTATGTCTTGTATTGCTGGTAAGTAACTTTCTTGCACTGAGGTCTGTTTGTTGCAAATATCTTTGACCTGTTTTTATGTCTTATAATGTTTATATTTGTACTTATGTCTTGTATTGCTGGTAAGTAACTTTCTTGCGCTGAGGTCTGTTTGTTGCAAATATCTTTGACCTGTTTTTATGTCTTGTAATGATTATGTGTGTATTTATGTCTTGTATTGCTGGTAAGTAACTTTCTTGCACTGAGGTCTGTTTGTTGGAAATATCTTTGACTTGCTTTTATGTCTTATAATGTTTATGTGTGTATTTATGTCTTGTATTGCTGGTAAGTAACTTTCTTGCACTGAGGTCTGTTTATTGCGTATATCTTTGACTTGTTTTTATGTCTTTCAATGTTTATGTGTGTATGTATGTCTTCAATTGCTCTTAAGTAACTTTCTTGCACTGAGGTCTGTTTGTTGCAAATATCTTTGCCTTGTTTTTATGTCTTATAATGTTTATATTTGTACTTACGTCTTGTATTGCTGGTAAGTAACTTTCTTGCACTTAGGTCTGTTTATTGCAAATATCTTTGACCTGTTTTTATGTCTTATAATGTTTATATTTGTACTTATATCTTGTATTGCTGGTAAGTAACTTTCTTGCACTGAGGTCTGTTTGTTGCAAATATCTTTGACCTTTTTTTATGACTTATAATGTTTATGTGTGTATTTATGTCTTGTATTGCTGGTAAGTAACTTTCTTGCACTAAGGTCTGTTTATTGCAAATATCTTTGACCTGTTTTTATGTCTTATAATGTTTATGTCTGTATGTATGTCTTCAATTGCTGTTAAGTAACTTTCTTGCACTGAGGTCTGTTTGTTGCAAATATCTTTGACCTGTTTTTTTGTCTTATAATGTTTATGTGTGTATTTATGTCTTGTATTGCTGTTAAATGTGTATTTATGTCTTGTATTGCTGTTAAATGTGTATTTATGTCTTGTATTGCTGTTAAATGTGTATTTATGTCTTGTATTGCTGGTAATTAACGTTCTTGCACTGAGGTCTGTTTGTTGCAAATATCTTTGCCTTGTTTTTATGTCTTGTAATGTTTATGTGTGTATTTATGTCTTGTATTGCTGGTAAGTAACTTTCTTGCACTGAGGTCTGTTTGTTGCAAATATCTTTGACCTGTTTTTATGTCTTGTAATGTTTATGTGTGTATTTATGTCTTGTATTGCTGGTAAGTAACTTTCTTGCACTGAGGTCTGTTTGTCGCAAATATCTTTGCCTTGTTTTTACGTCTTATAATGTTTATATTTGTACTTATGTGTTGCATTGCTCGTGAGTAACTTTCTTGCACTGAGGTCTGTTTATTGCAAATATCTTTGACCCTTTTTTTATGTCTTATAATGTTTATATTTGTACTCATGTCTTGTATTGCTGGTAAGTAACTTTCTTGCACTGAGGTCTGTTTGTCGCAAATATCTTTGCCTTGTTTTTATGTCTTATAATGTTTATGTCTGTATGTATTTCTTCAATTGCTGTTAAGTAACTTTCTTGCACTGAGGTCTGTTTGTTGCAAATATCTTTGACCTGTTTTTATGTCTTATAATGTTTATATTTGTACTCATGTCTTGTATTGCTGGTAAGTAAATTTCTTACACTGAGGTCTGTTTGTTGAAAATATCTTTGACTTCTTTTTATGTCTTCTAATGTTTATGTGTGTATTTATGTCTTGTAATGATTATGTGTGTATGTATGTCTTGTATTGCTGGTAAGTAACTTTCTTGCACTGAGGTCTGTTTGTTGCAAATATCTTTGACCTGTTTTTATGTCTTATAATGTTTATATTTGTACTTATGTCTTGTATTGCTGGTAAGTAACTTTCTTGCACTGAGGTCTGTTTATTGCAAATATCTTTGACTTGTTTTTATGTCTTTTAATGTTTATGTGTGTATGTATGTCTTCAATTGCTCTTAAGTAACTTTCTTGCACTGAGGTCTGTTTGTTGCAAATATCTTTGACCTGTTTTTATGTCTTATAATGTTTATATTTGTACTTATGTCTTCAATTGCTGTTAAGTAACTTTCTTGCACTGAGGTCTGTTTGTTGCAAATATCTTTGACTTGCTTTTATGTCTTATAATGTTTATGTGTGTATTTATGTCTGGTATTGCTGTTAAATGTGTATTTATGTCTTGTATTGCTGGTAAGTAACTTTCTTGCACTGAGGTCTGTTTATTGCGAATATCTTTGACTTGTTTTTATGTCTTTCAATGTTTATGTCTGTATGTATGTCTTCAATTGCTGTTAAGTAACTTTCTTGCACTGAGGTCTGTTTGTTGCAAATATTTTTGACCTGTTTTTATGTCTTATAATGTTTATATTTGTACTTATGTCTTGTATTGCTGGTAAGTAACTTTCTTGCGCTGAGGTCTATTTATTGCAAATATCTTTGACCTGTTTTTATGTCTTGTAATGTTTATGTGTGTATTTATGTCTTGTATTGCTGGTAAGTAACTTTCTTGCACTGAGGTCTGTTTGTTGCAAATATCTTTGACTTGTTTTTATGTCTTATAATGTTTATATTTGTACTTATGTCTTGTATTGCTGGTAAGTAACTTTCTTGCACTAAGGTCTGTTTATTGCAAATATCTTTGACCTGTTTTTATGTCTTATAATGTTTATGTCTGTATGTATGTCTTCAATTGCTGTTAAGTAACTTTCTTGCACTGAGGTCTGTTTGTTGCAAATATCTTTGACTTCTTTTTATGTCTTATAATGTTTATATTTGTACTTATGTCTTGTATTGCTGGTAAGTAACTTTCTTGCACTGAGGTCTGTTTATTGCAAATATCTTTGCCTTGTTTTTATGTCTTATAATGTTTATATCTGTATGTATGTCTTGTATTGCTGTTAAGTAACTTTCTTGCTCTTAGGTCTGTTTGTTGCAAATATCTTTGACCTGTTTTTTTGTCTTATAATGTTTATGTGTGTATTTATGTCTTGTATTGCTGTTAAATGTGTATTTATGTCTTGTATTGCTGTTAAATGTGTATTTATGTCTTGTATTGCTGTTAAATGTGTATTTATGTCTTGTATTGCTGGTAATTAACTTTCTTGCACTGAGGTCTGTTTGTTGCAAATATCTTTGCCTTGTTTTTATGTCTTGTAATGTTTATGTGTGTATTTATGTCTTGTATTGCTGGTAAGTAACTTTCTTGCACTGAGGTCTGTTTGTTGCAAATATCTTTGACCTGTTTTTATGTCTTATAATGTTTATGTGTGTATTTATGTCTTCAATTGCTGGTAAGTAACTTTCTTGCACTGAGGTCTGTTTGTCGCAAATATCTTTGCCTTGTTTTTATGTCTTTTAATGTTTATGTCTGTATGTATTTCTTCAATTGCTGTTAAGTAACTTTCTTGCACTGAGGTCTGTTTGTTGCAAATATCTTTGACTTGCTTTTATGTCTTATAATGTTTATATTTGTACTTATGTGTTGCATTGCTCGTGAGCAACTTTCTTGCACTGAGGTCTGTTTATTGCAAATATCTTTGACCCTTTTTTTATGTCTTATAATGTTTATGTCTGTATATATTTCTTCAATTGCTGTTAAGTAACTTTCTTGCACTGAGGTCTGTTTGTTGCAAATATTTTTGACCCTTTTTTTATGTCTTATAATGTTTATGTCTGTATGTATTTCTTCAATTGCTGTTAAGTAAATTTCTTACACTGAGGTCTGTTTGTTGCAAATATCTTTGACCTGTTTTTATGTCTTCTAATGTTTATGTGTGTATTTATGTCTTGTAATGATTATGTGTGTATGTATGTCTTGTATTGCTGGTAAGTAACTTTCTTGCACTGAGGTCTGTTTGTTGCAAATATCTTTGACCTGTTTTTATGTCTTATAATGTTTATATTTGTACTTATGTCTTGTATTGCTGGTAAGTAACTTTCTTGCACTGAGGTCTGTTTATTGCAAATATCTTTGACTTGTTTTTATGTCTTTTAATGTTTATGTGTGTATGTATGTCTTGTATTGCTGGTAAGTAACTTTCTTGCACTGAGGTCTGTTTGTTGCAAATATCTTTGACTTGCTTTTATGTCTTATAATGTTTATGTGTGTATTTATGTCTGGTATTGCTGTTAAATGTGTATTTATGTCTTGTATTGCTGGTAAGTAACTTTCTTGCACTGAGGTCTGTTTATTGCAAATATCTTTGACTTGTTTTTATGTCTTATAATGTTTATGTCTGTATGTATGTCTTCAATTGCTGTTAAGTAACTTTCTTGCACTGAGGTCTGTTTGTTGCAAATATTTTTGACCTGTTTTTATGTCTTATAATGTTTATTTTTGTACTTATGTGTTGTATTGCTGGTAAGTAACTTTCTTGCACTTAGGTCTGTTTATTGCAAATATTTTTGACCTGTTTTTATGTCTTATAATGTTTATATTTGTACTTATGTGTTGTATTGCTGGTAAGTAACTTTCTTGCACTGAGGTCTGTTTGTTGCAAATATCTTTGACTTGTTTTTATGTCTTCTAATGTTTATGTGTGTATTTATGTCTTGTAATGATTATGTGTGTATGTATGTCTTGGATTGCTGGTAAGTAACTTTCTTGCACTGAGGTCTGTGTATTGCAAATATCTTTGACCTGTTTTTATGTCTTGTAATGTTTATGTGTGTATTTATGTCTTGTATTGCTGGTAAGTAACTTTCTTGCACTGAGGTCTGTTTATTGCAAATATCTTTGACCTGTTTTTATGTCTTATAATGTTTATATTTGTACTTATGTCTTGTATTGCTGGTAATTAACTTTCTTGCACTGAGGTCTGTTTGTTGCAAATATCTTTGCCTTGTTTTTATGTCTTGTAATGTTTATGTGTGTATTTATGTCTTGTATTGCTGGTAAGTAACTTTCTTGCACTGAGGTCTGTTTGTTGCAAATATCTTTGACCTGTTTTTATGTCTTCTAATGTTTATGTGTGTATTTATGTCTTCAATTGCTGGTAAGTAACTTTCTTGCACTGAGGTCTGTTTGTCGCAAATATCTTTGCCTTTTTTTTATGTCTTTTAATGTTTATATTTGTACTTATGTGTTGCATTGCTCGTGAGCAACTTTCTTGCACTGAGGTCTGTTTATTGCAAATATCTTTGACCCTTTTTTTATGTCTTATAATGTTTATGTCTGTATGTATTTCTTCAATTGCTGTTAAGTAACTTTCTTGCACTGAGGTCTGTTTGTTGCAAATATTTTTGACCCTTTTTTTATGTCTTATAATGTTTATGTCTGTATGTATTTCTTCAATTGCTGTTAAGTAAATTTCTTACACTGAGGTCTGTTTGTTGCAAATATCTTTGACTTGCTTTTATGTCTTATAATGTTTATGTGTGTATTTATGTCTTGTAATGATTATGTGTGTATGTATGTCTTGTATTGCTGGTAAGTAACTTTCTTGCACTGAGGTCTGTTTATTGCAAATATCTTTGCCTTGTTTTTATGTCTTATAATGTTTATGTGTGTATGTATGTCTTCAATTGCTGTTAAGTAACTTTCTTGCTCTTAGTTCTGTTTGTTGCAAATATCTTTGACCTGTTTTTTTGTCTTATAATGTTTATGTGTGTATTTATGTCTTGTATTGCTGTTAAATGTGTATTTATGTCTTGTATTGCTGTTAAATGTGTATTTATGTCTTGTATTGCTGTTAAATGTGTATTTATGTCTTGTATTGCTGTTAAATGTGTATTTATGTCTTGTATTGCTGTTAAATGTGTATTTATGTCTTGTATTGCTGGTAATTAACTTTCTTGCACTGAGGTCTGTTTGTTGCAAATATCTTTGCCTTGTTTTTATGTCTTTTAATGTTTATGTCTGTATGTATTTCTTCAATTGCTGTTAAGTAACTTTCTTGCACTGAGGTCTGTTTGTTGCAAATATCTTTGACTTGCTTTTATGTCTTATAATGTTTATATTTGTACTTATGTGTTGCATTGCTCGTGAGCAACTTTCTTGCACTGAGGTCTGTTTATTGCAAATATCTTTGACCCTTTTTTTATGTCTTATAATGTTTATGTCTGTATGTATTTCTTCAATTGCTGTTAAGTAAATTTCTTACACTGAGGTCTGTTTGTTGCAAATATCTTTGACCTGTTTTTATGTCTTCTAATGTTTATGTGTGTATTTATGTCTTGTAATGATTATGTGTGTATGTATGTCTTGTATTGCTGGTAAGTAACTTTCTTGCACTGAGGTCTGTTTGTTGCAAATATCTTTGACCTGTTTTTATGTCTTCTAATGTTTATGTGTGTATTTATGTCTTGTAATGATTATGTGTGTATGTATGTCTTGTATTGCTGGTAAGTAACTTTCTTGCACTGAGGTCTGTTTATTGCAAATATCTTTGACTTGTTTTTATGTCTTTTAATGTTTATGTGTGTATGTATGTCTTCAATTGCTCTTAAGTAACTTTCTTGCACTGAGGTCTGTTTGTTGCAAATATCTTTGACTTGCTTTTATGTCTTATAATGTTTATGTGTGTATTTATGTCTGGTATTGCTGTTAAATGTGTATTTATGTCTTGTATTGCTGTTAAGTAACTTTCTTGCACTGAGGTCTGTTTGTTGCAAATATTTTTGACCTGTTTTTATGTCTTATAATGTTTATTTTTGTACTTATGTGTTGTATTGCTGGTAAGTAACTTTCTTGCACTTAGGTCTGTTTATTGCAAATATTTTTGACCTGTTTTTATGTCTTATAATGTTTATATTTGTACTTATGTGTTGTATTGCTGGTAAGTAACTTTCTTGCACTGAGGTCTGTTTGTTGCAAATATCTTTGACTTGTTTTTATGTCTTCTAATGTTTATGTGTGTATTTATGTCTTGTAATGATTATGTGTGTATGTATGTCTTGGATTGCTGGTAAGTAACTTTCTTGCACTGAGGTCTGTGTATTGCAAATATCTTTGACCTGTTTTTATGTCTTGTAATGTTTATGTGTGTATTTATGTCTTGTATTGCTGGTAAGTAACTTTCTTGCACTGAGGTCTGTTTATTGCAAATATCTTTGACCTGTTTTTATGTCTTGTAATGTTTATGTGTGTATTTATGTCTTCAATTGCTGTTAAGTAACTTTCTTGCACTGAGGTCTGTTTGTTGCAAATATCTTTGACCTGTTTTTATGTCTTATAATGTTTATATTTGTACTCATGTCTTGTATTGCTGGTAAGTAACTTTCTTGCACTGAGGTCTGTTTATTGCAAATATCTTTGACCTGTTTTTATGTCTTGTAATGTTTATGTGTGTATGTATGTCTTCAATTGCTCTTAAGTAACTTTCTTGCACTGAGGTCTGTTTGTTGCAAATATCTTTGACCTGTTTTTATGTCTTCTAATGTTTATGTGTGTATTTATGTCTTGTAATGATTATGTGTGTATGTATGTCTTGTATTGCTGGTAAGTAACTTTCTTGCACTGAGGTCTGTTTATTGCAAATATCTTTGACTTGTTTTTATGTCTTGTAATGTTTATGTGTGTATGTATGTCTTCAATTGCTCTTAAGTAACTTTCTTGCACTGAGGTCTGTTTGTTGCAAATATCTTTGACTTGCTTTTATGTCTTATAATGTTTATGTGTGTATTTATGTCTGGTATTGCTGTTAAATGTGTATTTATGTCTTGTATTGCTGGTAAGTAACTTTCTTGCACTGAGGTCTGTTTGTTGCAAATATCTTTGACTTGTTTTTATGTCTTTTAATGTTTATGTGTGTATGTATGTCTTCAATTGCTCTTAAGTAACTTTCTTGCACTGAGGTCTGTTTGTTGCAAATATCTTTGACTTGCTTTTATGTCTTATAATGTTTATGTGTGTATTTATGTCTGGTATTGCTGTTAAATGTGTATTTATGTCTTGTATTGCTGTTAAGTAACTTTCTTGCACTGAGGTCTGTTTGTTGCAAATATTTTTGACCTGTTTTTATGTCTTATAATGTTTATTTTTGTACTTATGTGTTGTATTGCTGGTAAGTAACTTTCTTGCACTTAGGTCTGTTTATTGCAAATATTTTTGACCTGTTTTTATGTCTTATAATGTTTATATTTGTACTTATGTGTTGTATTGCTGGTAAGTAACTTTCTTGCACTGAGGTCTGTTTGTTGCAAATATCTTTGACTTGTTTTTATGTCTTCTAATGTTTATGTGTGTATTTATGTCTTGGATTGCTGGTAAGTAACTTTCTTGCACTGAGGTCTGTGTATTGCAAATATCTTTGACCTGTTTTTATGTCTTGTAATGTTTATGTGTGTATTTATGTCTTGTATTGCTGGTAAGTAACTTTCTTGCACTGAGGTCTGTTTATTGCAAATATCTTTGACCTGTTTTTATGTCTTGTAATGTTTATGTGTGTATTTATGTCTTCAATTGCTGTTAAGTAACTTTCTTGCACTGAGGTCTGTTTGTTGCAAATATCTTTGACCTGTTTTTATGTCTTATAATGTTTATATTTGTACTCATGTCTTGTATTGCTGGTAAGTAACTTTCTTACACTGAGGTCTGTTTGTTGCAAATATCTTTGACTTCTTTTTATGTCTTCTAATGTTTATGTGTGTATGTATGTCTTGTATTGCTGGTAAGTAACTTTCTTGCACTGAGGTCTGTTTATTGCAAATATCTTTGACCTGTTTTTATGTCTTATAATGTTTATGTCTGTATGTATGTCTTGTATTGCTGTTAAGTAACTTTCTTGCACTGAGGTCTGTTTATTGCAAATATCTTTGACTTGTTTTTATGTCTTTTAATGTTTATGTGTGTATGTATGTCTTCAATTGCTCTTAAGTAACTTTCTTGCACTGAGGTCTGTTTGTTGCAAATATCTTTGACTTGCTTTTATGTCTTATAATGTTTATGTGTGTATTTATGTCTGGTATTGCTGTTAAATGTGTATTTATGTCTTGTATTTCTGGTAAGTAACTTTCTTGCACTGAGGTCTGTTTATTGCAAATATCTTTGACTTGTTTTTATGTCTTATAATGTTTATGTCTGTATGTATGTCTTCAATTGCTGTTAAGTAACTTTCTTGCACTGAGGTCTGTTTGTTGCAAATATTTTTGACCTGTTTTTATGTCTTATAATGTTTATTTTTGTACTTATGTGTTGTATTGCTGGTAAGTAACTTTCTTGCACTTAGGTCTGTTTATTGCAAATATTTTTGACCTGTTTTTATGTCTTATAATGTTTATATTTGTACTTATGTGTTGTATTGCTGGTAAGTAACTTTCTTGCACTGAGGTCTGTTTGTTGCAAATATCTTTGACCTGTTTTTATGTCTTGTAATGTTTATGTGTGTATTTATGTCTTCAATTGCTGTTAAGTAACTTTCTTGCACTGAGGTCTGTTTATTGCAAATATCTTTGACCTGTTTTTATGTCTTGTAATGTTTATGTGTGTATTTATGTCTTGTATTGCTGGTAAGTAACTTTCTTGCACTGAGGTCTGTTTGTTGCAAATATCTTTGACCTGTTTTTATGTCTTATAATGTTTATATTTGTACTCATGTCTTGTATTGCTGGTAAGTAACTTTCTTACACTGAGGTCTGTTTGTTGCAAATATCTTTGACTTCTTTTTATGTCTTCTAATGTTTATGTGTGTATTTATGTCTTGTATTGCTGGTAAGTAACTTTCTTGCACTGAGGTCTGTTTGTTGCAAATATCTTTGACCTGTTTTTATGTCTTATAATGTTTATATTTGTACTCATGTCTTGTATTGCTGGTAAGTAACTTTCTTGCACTGAGGTCTGTTTGTTGCAAATATCTTTGACCTGTTTTTATGTCTTATAATGTTTATATTTGTACTTATGTCTTCAATTGCTGTTAAGTAACTTTCTTGCACTGAGGTCTGTTTGTTGCAAATATCTTTGACTTGCTTTTATGTCTTATAATGTTTATGTGTGTATTTATGTCTGGTATTGCTGTTAAATGTGTATTTATGTCTTGTATTGCTGGTAAGTAACTTTCTTGCACTGAGGTCTGTTTATTGCGAATATCTTTGTCTTGTTTTTATGTCTTTCAATGTTTATGTGTGTATGTATGTCTTGTATTGCTGGTAAGTAACTTTCTTGCACTGAGGTCTGTTTGTTGCAAATATCTTTGACCTGTTTTTATGTCTTATAATGTTTATATTTGTACTTATATCTTGTATTGCTGGTAAGTAACTTTCTTGCACTGAGGTCTGTTTGTTGCAAATATCTTTGACTTGTTTTTATGTCTTATAATGTTTATGTGTGTATTTATGTCTTGTAATGATTATGTGTGTATGTATGTCTTGGATTGCTGGTAAGTAACTTTCTTGCACTGAGGTCTGTTTATTGCAAATATCTTTGACCTGTTTTTATGTCTTGTAATGATTATGTGTGTATGTATGTCTTGGATTGCTGGTAAGTAACTTTCTTGCACTGAGGTCTGTGTATTGCAAATATCTTTGACCTGTTTTTATGTCTTGTAATGATTATGTGTGTATGTATGTCTTGGATTGCTGGTAAGTAACTTTCTTGCACTGAGGTCTGTTTATTGCAAATATCTTTGACCTGTTTTTATGTCTTATAATGTTTATGTGTGTATTTATGTCTTGTAATGTTTATGTGTGTATTTATGTCTGGTATTGCTGTTAAATGTGTATTTATGTCTTGTATTGCTGGTAAGTAACTTTCTTGCACTGAGGTCTGTTTATTGCGAATATCTTTGTCTTGTTTTTATGTCTTTCAATGTTTATGTGTGTATGTATGTCTTGTATTGCTGGTAAGTAACTTTCTTGCACTGAGGTCTGTTTGTTGCAAATATCTTTGACTTGTTTTTATGTCTTATAATGTTTATGTGTGTATTTATGTCTTGTAATGATTATGTGTGTATGTATGTCTTGGATTGCTGGTAAGTAACTTTCTTGCACTGAGGTCTGTGTATTGCAAATATCTTTGACCTGTTTTTATGTCTTGTAATGTTTATGTGTGTATTTATGTCTTGTAATGATTATGTGTGTATGTATGTCTTGTATTGCTGGTAAGTAACTTTCTTGCACTGAGGTCTGTTTATTGCAAATATCTTTGACCTGTTTTTATGTCTTGTAATGATTATGTGTGTATGTATGTCTTGGATTGCTGGTAAGTAACTTTCTTGCACTGAGGTCTGTGTATTGCAAATATCTTTGACCTGTTTTTATGTCTTGTAATGATTATGTGTGTATGTATGTCTTGGATTGCTGGTAAGTAACTTTCTTGCACTGAGGTCTGTTTATTGCAAATATCTTTGACCTGTTTTTATGTCTTGTAATGATTATGTGTGTATTTATGTCTTCAATTGCTGTTAAGTAAATTTCTTACACTGAGGTCTGTTTGTTGCAAATATCTTTGACTTCTTTTTATGTCTTCTAATGTTTATGTCTGTATTTATGTCTGGTATTGCTGTTAAATGTGTATTTATGTCTTGTATTGCTGGTAAGTAACTTTCTTGCACTGAGGTCTGTTTGTTGCAAATATCTTTGACCTGTTTTTATGTCTTATAATGTTTATATTTGTACTTATGTCTTGTATTGCTGGTAAGTAACTTTCTTGCACTGAGGTCTGTTTATTGCGAATATCTTTGACTTGTTTTTATGTCTTTCAATGTTTATGTCTGTATGTATGTCTTCAATTGCTGTTAAGTAACTTTCTTGCACAGAGGTCTGTTTGTTGCAAATATCTTTGACTTGTTTTTATGTCTTATAATGTTTATGTCTGTATGTATGTCTTCAATTGCTGTTAAGTAACTTTCTTGCACAGAGGTCTGTTTGTTGCAAATATCTTTGACTTGTTTTTATGTCTTATAATGTTTATGTCTGTATGTATGTCTTCAATTGCTGTTAAGTAACTTTCTTGCACTGAGGTCTGTTTATTGCGAATATCTTTGACTTGTTTTTATGTCTTATAATGTTTATGTCTGTATGTATGTCTTCAATTGCTGTTAAGTAACTTTCTTGCACAGAGGTCTGTTTGTTGCAAATATCTTTGACTTGTTTTTATGTCTTATAATGTTTATGTCTGTATGTATGTCTTCAATTGCTGTTAAGTAACTTTCTTGCACTGAGGTCTGTTTATTGCGAATATCTTTGACTTGTTTTTATGTCTTATAATGTTTATGTGTGTATTTATGTCTTCAATTGCTCTTAAGTAACTTTCTTGCACAGAGGTCTGTTTGTTGCAAATATCTTTGACTTGTTTTTATGTCTTATAATGTTTATGTCTGTATGTATGTCTTCAATTGCTGTTAAGTAACTTTCTTGCACTGAGGTCTGTTTATTGCGAATATCTTTGACTTGTTTTTATGTCTTTCAATGTTTATGTGTGTATGTATGTCTTCAATTGCTCTTAAGTAACTTTCTTGCACAGAGGTCTGTTTGTTGCAAATATTTTTGACCTGTTTTTATGTCTTATAATGTTTATTTTTGTACTTATGTCTTGTATTGCTGGTAAGTAACTTTCTTGCACTTAGGTCTGTTTATTGCAAATATTTTTGACCTGTTTTTATGTCTTATAATGTTTATATTTGTACTTATGTGTTGTATTGCTGGTAAGTAACTTTCTTGCACTGAGGTCTGTTTGTTGCAAATATCTTTGACCTGTTTTTATGTCTTATAATGTTTATATTTGTACTCATGTCTTGTATTGCTGGTAAGTAACTTTCTTGCACTGAGGTCTGTTTGTTGCAAATATCTTTGACTTCTTTTTATGTCTTCTAATGTTTATGTGTGTATTTATGTCTTGTAATGATTATGTGTGTATGTATGTCTTGTATTGCTGGTAAGTAACTTTCTTGCACTGAGGTCTGTTTGTTGCAAATATCTTTGACCTGTTTTTATGTCTTATAATGTTTATATTTGTACTTATGTCTTCAATTGCTGTTAACTAACTTTCTTGCACTGAGGTCTGTTTATTGCAAATATCTTTGACTTGTTTTTATGTCTTTTAATGTTTATGTCTGTATTTATGTCTGGTATTGCTGTTAAATGTGTATTTATGTCTTGTATTGCTGGTAAGTAACTTTCTTGCACTGAGGTCTGTTTGTTGCAAATATCTTTGACTTGTTTTTATGTCTTTCAATGTTTATGTGTGTATGTATGTCTTCAATTGCTCTTAAGTAACTTTCTTGCACAGAGGTCTGTTTGTTGCAAATATCTTTGACTTGTTTTTATGTCTTATAATGTTTATGTCTGTATGTATGTCTTCAATTGCTGTTAAGTAACTTTCTTGCACTGAGGTCTGTTTGTTGCAAATATTTTTGACCTGTTTTTATGTCTTATAATGTTTATTTTTGTACTTATGTCTTGTATTGCTGGTAAGTAACTTTCTTGCACTTAGGTCTGTTTGTTGCAAATATCTTTGACCTGTTTTTATGTCTTATAATGTTTATATTTGTACTCATGTCCTGTATTGCTGGTAAGTAACTTTCTTGCACTGAGGTCTGTTTGTTGCAAATATCTTTGACTTCTTTTTATGTCTTCTAATGTTTATGTGTGTATGTATGTCTTGTATTGCTGGTAAGTAACTTTCTTGCACTGAGGTCTGTTTGTTGCAAATATCTTTGACCTGTTTTTATGTCTTATAATGTTTATATTTGTACTCATGTCTTGTATTGCTGGTAAGTAACTTTCTTGCACTGAGGTCTGTTTGTTGCAAATATCTTTGACCTGTTTTTATGTCTTATAATGTTTATATTTGTACTTATGTCTTCAATTGCTGTTAACTAACTTTCTTGCACTGAGGTCTGTTTGTTGCAAATATCTTTGACTTGCTTTTATGTCTTATAATGTTTATGTGTGTATTTATGTCTTGTATTGCTGGTAAGTAACTTTCTTGCACAGAGGTCTGTTTGTTGCAAATATCTTTGACTTGTTTTTATGTCTTATAATGTTTATGTCTGTATGTATGTCTTCATTTGCTTTTAAGTAACTTTCTTGCACTGAGGTCTGTTTGTTGCAAATATCTTTGACCTGTTTTTATGTCTTATAATGTTTATATTTGTAGTTATATCTTGTATTGCTGTTAAGTAACTTTCTTGCACTGAGGTCTGTTTGTTGCAAATATCTTTGACCTGTTTTTATGTCTTATAATGTTTATGTCTGTATGTATGTCTTCAATTGCTGTTAAGTAACTTTCTTGCACTGAGGTCTGTTTGTTGCAAATATCTTTGACTTGTTTTTATGTCTTACAATGTTTATATTTGTACTTATGTCTTGTGTTGCTGGTAGTAACTTTCTTGCACTGATGTTTTTTTGTTGCAAATATCTTTGACCTGTTTTTATGTCTTATAATGTTTATATTTGTACTTATGTGTTGCATTGCTGGTAAGTAACTTTCTTGCACTGAGGTCTTTTTATTGCAAATATCTTTGACTTGTTTTTATGTCTTATAATGTTTATGTCTGTATGTATGTCTTCAATTGCTCTTAAGTAACTTTCTTGCACTGAGGTCTGTTTGTTGCAAATATCTTTGACCTGTTTTTATGTCTTATAATGTTTATATTTGTAGTTATATCTTGTATTGCTGTTAAGTAACTTTCTTGCACTGAGGTCTGTTTGTTGCAAATATCTTTGACCTGTTTTTATGTCTTATAATGTTTATGTCTGTATGTATGTCTTCAATTGCTCTTAAGTAACTTTCTTGCACTGAGGTCTGTTTGTTGCAAATATCTTTGACCTGTTTTTATGTCTTATAATGTTTATGTCTGTATGTATGTCTTCAATTGCTGTTAAGTAACTTTCTTGCACTGAGGTCTGTTTGTTGCAAATATCTTTGACTTGTTTTTATGTCTTACAATGTTTATATTTGTACTTATGTCTTGTATTGCTTGTAAGTAACTTTCTTGCACTTAGGTCTGTTTATTGCAAATATCTTTGACCTGTTTTTATGTCTTATAATGTTTATATTTGTACTTATGTCTTCAATTGCTGTTAAGTAACTTTCTTGCACTGAGGTCTGTTTATTGCAAATATCTTTGACTTGCTTTTATGTCTTATAATGTTTATGTGTGTATGTATGTCTTGTATTGCTAATTGTTAGGAACCCTAACTTTATTTATTTTTTTAATAGTAAGATGTATGTATGTATGTGTGTGTGTGTGTGTGTGTGTGTGTGTGTATGTATGTATGTGTGCGTGTGTGTATATGTCTGTCTGTGTGTGTGTGTGTGTGTGTGTGTGTGTGTGTGTGTGTGTGTGTGTCTGTCTGTGTGTGTGTGTATATATGTGTGTCTGTCTGTGTGTGTGTGTGTGTCTGTTTATTGTCCACAGATCAGGTTTGAAGTGTTTTTGTGGTGCAGCTGGTCTGGTCTGTCTCTGTACAGTCGAGGCTGCACCCACCCATAAAACGGTGGAGGCTCACCAGGACATGCACACCTCACAAGTTCCCGGCTCTCTCGGCTCGGTTGAAGACGGGTTTCTTGGAGAAGGGGAGGGCAGTGAGGCACAGTCCCCCGTCCCCCGACGCCCCTCGCGATGCCCCTCCTTCTTCGACTAACCCTCTGCAGAGGAGCCGTGAGAGCCAGGAACTTGTGAGTTTTGTATGTCCACTCAGGCATCCTTCATACCTGGTCTGTAGGAAGTTCCTGTCAGAAGGAGGATGGACAGTGAACATTTTAAGCCCACTTGGCAGCGACAGATGGCCACCCCTTCCTGAGCCTGGTTCTGTCGGAGGTTTCTCCCTGTTAAAAGGGAGTTTTTCCTCCCCACCGTCGCCAAGTGCTTGCTCATAGGGGATTTTTTGGGATTTTTTTCTTAAAACCAACCGCTGATAAGTTCACTGGCATCAAGTTTAGGACTCTGCAAATATTTAAATGGATAATTCGTCATCAAGTGAGGAATGATCCATTTAAATCATATTTGAGAGTCACATATATTTGTATATAAATATGATTTGTTGGACAATAAGGCAAATCACAGACTAATTTGGACAATTGGGAAAAATTAAATAAATAAAAAAAATTGGATAAAATGCATGTGTCATTGTTTCATATTGATTTCAAATAACATACCATTTGATTTCAACATATTTTTGTTACACTTGCAGTGGTGTTATTTTGTTATGATCCTGTTCCTTTTAAATATAAATATAAACCATCTAAATAGAAATGGAAAACTAGAAAGATTAAAAATATAGCTTTACTAATCTGAAAGTTATTTGTCATTGGATCCATCATTCCCACAGTGGAAACACATTATTTCATATTATGTTCAATTCAGTAGTTAAAAGCATAAAATTTAATAATGTCTATTTTTAGTTTACTTTGTTAATAAACACATTTTTTAGTATTTTAGAAACACTAACATCATACATATCCAAATATGAAGCAATGTTTTAACTCCCATTTACATACAGACCTGTGGCCAACTTTACAAACCATTTTGAATTTTTCCAGCTGAGGCGTTCAAAATAGATATACTTTTGATTGTCACAGTGTTATTTGGGCAGCTGCCTGCCTAATATAACATAACATCACCACAATATTTTACATTAAATGAGGAAATGTATCTTTGTTTCCTCAGCTAAGACTGCTTGGCTGCTGTAGCTTGTGTTTATGTTGAGAGTGACATCTGATTTAAAAGCAAGAAGCAAAAGCCACTGAGCACCATCAGTCAGCACAGAGGCAATGCTACAAATTTAAGGAACGAAGGTCAATTCTTTGTGTGTGTACATGCACAGAGCACATGTGCACACGGTTGTGCAGATTAACTCACAGATGTATATGACAACTCACGTTTGTGGCATTAACATTGTTTTCCAGTCTTAAATGTAATACATACATTTCCGTCATTGGCCATAATTCTTGCAAGGAAGGGACTCAAAGGTCACAAGTTATTAAATAAAATTAATTAAACACACCATTAAAAGAAGTTCACTATTCACTCCTTAAACGTCATAGCTAGCAGCAGTTATTTATATCTATGAAAGAGAGAGCTTAATTGTTTGATTAAGCTTGATTGGAATGTCAGCTCCACACTGTGGCTGGTTGATTAAATAAGTTGGGGGAGCAAAAGTAAAATGAGCTACTTGTGGGATACTATTTAACTTGGCTTGGGTAAGCTGCTCATTTTATGCTCATTTTACTTTTCAGATGGTGTCAAGCCTGGCAGTTTGGTGTAATTGTTAGCCTAGTAATTCATAGTAATATATTTCTCACACACAACCTCAACCTCTGCCTCTCCATGTGAGCAGAGACGCAGCAGCATCTTGTTTCTACAGGAAGCTTGATTAAAATGTTAGGCATTTATACGGTGTACAAGATTAAAGAATATAAAACTGATATTACTAAACCTGATTTCCTTCCATCTATTTTCTGCTGCTTATCTGAGTCCGGTCATGATGCCCAGACGTCCCCCTCCCCAGCCACCTACTCCTGCTCTTCCTGGAGAACAGTGAGCCGCCACTCTGGTGCCTTTCGGTGTAAACGAGTAGCTTTCCAAATAACTCAGCTCTTCATCGTGTTTCTAAGGCAGAGGTCAGACATCCTTCAGAAGATGCTCATTTGTGTCAGATTTTAGTCATAGGTAAAGGTATGACTGTAGACTGACGGGTAAATCAACAGGGATCAATACCCTGCTCCTCTTTTTTCCAATACAAGTTCCTCTATCAAATCATTTTTTGACACTTGAGTCAGCAGTCCAAGCAGAGATGTCCAGAAGTTCCTTTTCCCACTTAAGTGGTATTTATGGTCACACAAATGCGTCTGACAACAGACAGGCAGCGAATACTGGGATACCACGGCGAGCCGGCCGAGATACATAATGTGTCCAGTGTGTGTTTGGTCTGCCCTTACCAGCTCGTCTAGGAGACATTCTGGAGGCCTCCTATTTCAGATGCCAGTCAAACCACCTACACTGGCTCCTTTCCTTTCTGTGAATGATCGCAGTTGAGGAGGAGAAGCTATGCTGTCCCCTGGTATGGTCTCCCCAAGGCAACTGGTTCTTGATGAGGGGCCAAACTTAAGTACAATTCAAAAGACCAAAGTTACTAGCCTGGGACCAGTACTGGGGAGGTTTCTTTGTTTTCCAGAACAGCTAATAGCTGTGCCCCATGAGTTCAGCTTAAAATATCCACACAGGTACTTCGTCCTCCCTCGGGTGGGCAGAGAGCTTTGTGGTCCAGGTTGTGGTCCAGTCCCCGGCTGCTTTAGCTGGCTTTAGAAAAAACCTGAAATTAGAATTAAAACTGTTTGTACCTTCACCTGTGTTACTTACAGTGATATGTTATGTAATTTGTTAACTGTCTCTTTAAGCTTTCAGCAGCTGGAGAGTTAAAAATAGTCTGTGTGAAAATAGGCAGGCGGTGAACTCGAGCCTGTGATACGTTTTTAATGTCAGGCTGTGACCACAAACACCAGAGTGGTCATCAGCATTCAGATCAGCTGATAGTAACCAGAAACGGCTTTATGGTCATTCTCTTAATTGTTATTGGCGTTTTCTTTTATTTGACTTGTTTAAAATAATAAAAAGCTGATTTGGGTTCATTTTATAAGCAAATCACATAACTTAATACAACAGAAATAAACTGACAGAGTAATGGAAAATAAAAAATTATAAATGTGGCCCAAAGCTACACGGATCACTGGCCACAATTCATTCAGCTGGAGGTCTTTTTTTTTTTTTTCAAAGTTAATTTTAAATAGAAATAAATGTGGGCAAGAAATTTAAACTAAATAGGGAGCAAGCCTGAACCCTAAAGGCTTTACTAAGTGTTAATTATGCAGGTTTAGACATGGGCTGATTTGTAAGCTTGTGATAAACCTTAAATAAGTATATATGTATATTTTTGTCTGTTCCCTTGAAACGCATGCAGGTTCTGCAGGAGTTTCAACAGCAGCTGTTTGTGCAGAAGAACATGGCGTTCCAGCAAGCACCAGACTTCATGTTCCAGCCTGTCGACTCAGATACGGTAAATACTGATGTTTTTCTCTTTTTATTCATTATTAAATGCATAAAATATCACATGCGATTGCTTTTAGTGATTATTGGGGAAAATAAACTCGTATTTATTATGCATGGAATGAAATCCCCAACCTTAAAAATTTTGAACTTAACATGATTTCTCTAAAATGTTCAAGTAAAACTTGAAGAATAATTTTTGAAACTATTAAAATCCAAATCTCAAAGTGTTTGGGTTGCTTTTAATACAAATTTTGTAGCATAAAATAAGGTTCGTGTTTGACTAATTTAGTTGGCAGGAGGTGTTAATCAGTTTACCGGAAAATCAATTTCTACAGAAAAGTGAAGTGAAATGTGGATCCTTCAGGTTTGAACTGCACAGGTTGGAAACCACAGGTAAAATGCTGTAATGAACACAGATCAGAGGAGATTGTTGAGAAGTGGAACAAAGCTCAACAGATGACAGATTAATTTGTTTAGACAACAATCAATACAAAATCAGACGAGTGGAACAAGCAGCTCACGGGCATCCTGAAAGCTGAGCTGGCCGTGGCCACAAAAGCCCGGACTGGACTCGGCTCAGGACCTTGATGCTCAAAGCGGCTTTAGGCAGAGCAGATCCACCTTTTTGGTCCAGAGTTAAACATCTCAACAATACCAGATGCAGAAAAGATTTTTTTTTTTTTTTAGACATTCATGATCACTGGAGTATGAAGCTTGAGAAGCTGGGTGATGACCTTTCCTCTAAATTGATACACAAGCAGGAAAAAATTTTCTAATTTTTCTAATTTTCTAAAAAATTGTAAGTAACAGACAAAGTAGCTCCATTGTTTGAGTGTCAATAATCTGTCTGCACTGAAATAAACAACTAATTTAAATAGATTTTAATCACAAAAGTACTGCACACACATTATGGAACAGTCTGGGTAAGAAGTCAAAGCAGGAAACATAATAAGTCCTGCGTGATTGGTCTTTATCTTTGTTAGTCTGAACTATGAGCCTGAAGGCAGAACAGTGAACTTTGTACTGTACTCCTTGCCCTGCACAGGAACTTAGATTATTTCCCATTTTTAGTTTTTATTTACAGATGTGTCGTCTCATTTCCTCACCGTGGGACTAGTTCCAGCTCGTGTTTGTTCCGACTTTATCAGACTGTTTATCTTCCTAATTAAATGCACAACCTCAACTTTTAATTTGCACTTCAGTACATATATATATATATATATATAAAAAAAATTAAAAAAAACACCCAGCACGCCCCTGCGGCCGGTTTATCCTTCAAGCTCGGGTCCTCTACCAGAGGCCTGGGAGCTTGAGGGTCCTGCGCAGTATCTTAGCTGTTCCCAGGACTGCGCTCTTCTGGACAGAGATCTCCGATGTTGTTCCCGGGATCTGCTGGAGCCACTCGCCTAGCTTGGGAGTCACCACACCTAGTGCTCCGATTACCACGGGGACCACCGTTACCTTCACCCTCCACATCCTCTCGAGCTCTTCTCTGAGCCCTTGGTATTTCTCCAGCTTCTCGTGTTCCTTCTTCCTGATATTGCTGTCATTCGGAACCGCTACATCGATCACTACGGCCGTCTTCTTCTGTTTGTCTACCACCACTATGTCCGGTTGGTTAGCCACCACCATTTTGTCCGTCTGTATCTGGAAGTCCCACAGGATCTTAGCTCGGTCATTCTCCACCACCCTTGGGGGCGTCTCCCATTTTGACCTCGGGACTTCCAGGTTATACTCGGCACAGATGTTCCTGTACACTATGCCGGCCACTTGGTTATGGCGTTCCATGTATGCCTTGCTTGCTAGCATCTTGCACCCTGCTGTTATGTGCTGGATTGTCTCTGGGGCATCTTTACACAGCCTGCACCTGGGGTCTTGCCTGGTGTGATAGACCCCAGCCTCTATGGATCTTGTACTCAGAGCTTGTTCTTGTGCTGCCATGATTAGTGCCTCTGTGCTGTCTTTCAGTCCAGCTTTGTCCAGCCACTGGTAGGATTTCTGGATATCAGCCACCTCCTCTATCTGCCGGTGGTACATACCGTGCAGGGGCCTGTCCTTCCATGATGGTTCCTCGTCTCCCTCCTCTTTCTTGGGTTTCTGCTGCCTGAGGTATTCACTGAGCACTCGGTCAGTTGGGGCCATCTTCCCAATGTATTCTTGGATGTTCGTTGTCTCATCCTGGACTGTGGTGCTGACACTCACCAGTCCCCGGCCCCCTTCCTTCCGCTTAGCGTACAGCCTCAGGGTGCTGGATTTGGGGTGAAACCCTCCATGCATGGTAAGGAGCTTTCTTGTCTTTATGTCAGTGGCTTCTATATATATATATATATATATATATATATATATATATATATATATATATATATATATATATATATATATATATATATATATATATATATATATTTTTTTTTTTTTTTTTTTTTAAAAAGCATATCTTAACTAGTCGCTGTCCTAAACACAGAGGAATATCTGCACAATATAATGACATTTTCCATTTTTATTGTTAATGCACACCACACACTTATTCCTCTGAACTTAATTTCTGTCATCACACACTTCCAGGAAGTGTAAACAGATAAACGCGTGCTTTAAAGATTGTCTCAACTCATTGTCCTCACTGCTAAATGACCTGTGATTATAAGACAAGATACAGACACAGTAATCTGGAAAAGACTGTCACTGTTTTCCATTTACTTTTGCTTCCAAGCTCTCGTTTTGTCTTGTGCTTTAAATCAAAGAGTTTCGCCTCGTTTTAGAAGTCCAAACACTTGTTGTTTATTCATCTTGAGCCATAAGGTTATGAAAAGAGACAGAGTATCTGCAGTCTTCTTTATCTGTGATTACCTGGTCTATTTCAGTCATTTTAGAGGCCATCAAAATCCATTCAGCAGCATCAGGCAAAATCTACCTAACTGATATCTGACAGATGGCAGCTAGAAGATGATCCTGGTATAAATATGGAGAAGTTTCATTTGCACTCACTTGGTAGCACACATGTTAAGAGCTTTGAGAGTTTTACTCAAAATGCTGTATTCGCCGGTGAATTAATAGAAAACACACAAAACATCCGGCAGCACCGATGTTTGCTTCTGTTTCTCCACATCATAGAGATTAAATTGGTGCAGGATTGCTGTTTGAAACTACTTGAAACAACTCAAAGTTGATTAAAGGAAACAAGATTTTGGCTTTAGATTGTGGCATGTGGGTTAAAGTTGATTATTTGCAGTTTTTTTGTTTGTTTGTTTTTTACCAGAGCTTTAATGTGTTTTTCCAGCCCTGTTAATTTCATATAGATATCTCCTGTACTTATAAAATTATGAATCTTCAATAGCGCAGTTGAAAAAGTTTTACATTTCAACCCACCACTATGCACTTTCTGCGCCTATAATTCATAAAAATGTACTAAAGTTATTACACATATATATTCAGCTGATTGTAACGGGGTCATGTGGGGTCATGTGTGTGTGGAATGACCCAGGATTTTTATTTTATAAAACACCCGCAGGTCTGAACCTCCCTTTCTACATGATAGCCCTGTGCAACAGGTCATGCAACATGTAACAGGCCTATAAAGTTAGGTAAGAAGTTTACAGAAAATCAAATGCTGCTGTTCACCTCATGATTGCCACAATATGGCTGGTGAAATGATGCTGCTGAGATAACTTTCCAGAGTTGCTAAATTCTTCCTTCCTTCCTTCTTTTCTTCCCTCCGACTGTTTTGCATCCGTTACGCTCTCAGCTTTATGGATTTCTCAGTTCAACTTGACTGTCTGGATTGTTTTTCAGTGCCAGTTCAGGTCTGAAACCTCTGCTGTGGTCAAAATCTGCCCTGAGAGCTGCACTTTAGCTGATAAAAGTAGATATGCGTATATAAAATACACATCCGAAACTCCTTTACGAGTCCCATTGCAGACATGGGTGCAATTCAGGTGCACCTGCTCATGAAGCCCGCAGTGTCTCCTTGTGGCCTTAAGTCTATTTTAAATCATTTTACAGCCACATTTGGCTTTTATTGGATTCTTTGCCCACTATAAAAATTAATGTAAATGTCAGCTTTGGTCCAAAAATATTTTCCTATCAGGCTGTAAGGTGACGCCGCAGGTCTGCCAAGCGATGTGTTACGACTCCCGTTCGTGGATGTAAAAGAGTCAGATTCTGCCGCCCAGCTCCGTCGCTCCTTTTCTCCTTTGCCCCGCCGGACAACACTAGACAATTTGTTCAAACTGCAAACGCTGGTGTTGTTTTCATTGGAAGTCAAACAAGCAGCAGCCTGTTCCTAAAGAAAACATTAGTGGTGGAGAGCCTCCCCTGCCTCCCCCTGAAATTGTTTAATTATATTTTTATTGATTAGAAGAAAATTGAAACAAATATAACCATGTCGTTCATAAGACGACTAAGAAAGGGTTTATAATGCTGACGTGGTGTAACAGTCCAGACACCGTGCAGTGAATTAAGTTACGCATGGTGTATGTAAATGATTAAAGCACGGTGTGGATATTTGAAAACACAGCAGGTAACACTGGTCCTTGTGCTCCGAGTAAAGCGTGTGATCATTATTCACAGCGATCCAGTAACCAAATTAGTTCAAATCGAATCAATCAGTCAGTCAAATAAGATGTTATATTTAAAACAGCAGATACACATAGGAGATAGGTTTTCTTTATTGTAATGACATAAGCATGTTCTTTTCTTGTTGTGTAAGAGACGATCTGACTGGGTGGCTGTTCGACACAGAAACGTCCTGAAAGTCCATCTGTTACAATCCGGTCAGTGCCAGCGTAGCACCATCTGCTGTTTCACAACAGAAACAACTTTTCTGTGTTTTGTTAGATTCATAAAGCTAAGCAAAAAAATTGGCAAATTCCGGTTTTAAACATAAAGCACCTTAAAAAAAAGTCCCACAAAGTTGATGTTTAAATTTTCTTTTAGGGTGTAAAAATCTGCTAGTTTTAGAGCTACAGATTACTTGTTGAGCCCTCTATTGTTAAAAATAGATCCTGTAGCTTTTTTGGAGAATCTGTGGATTTAAAAATATGTTAAAATTAGTCCATGTTTTCATATTGAGAAAAAATGTAATGCTAGACCTGCCCCCATCCTGCAACAGCAGCAGTTGAGGCAATATATTTACCCATCAGTCATGTCTGGGTAGCTCTGGCTCATGTTACTGCAGCCTTCTAATCAAAATGCATTTGCAATCTCTATTTTAAATTTTATTTTCTTGTTCTCACTGCCTTGAGCCTCTTCTGTTTAAGCACATTTTGCATGTAATGAAATGTGCTCTATAAATAAAATTGGCATTGACATAAATTTCGATGCTATCAAAATGATATCCTCAGCAGTTAAAGGTATGAGTGGTGGTAATTTTTGTTGCTTTTGCTTTCACTATATAATGAATAAACCCATATAAGGAAAAGTCATGAAATATGATGATCATGGGATTTTAATTTAACAGTTTTCACAATTCCAGAGGAGTCAAAATGACCCTTTGGACATGATGAGTGTGACGTTCTGCAAAGAGAAGGAAATCCTCTGGGAAGTTTAAGTCTCTGAATCTAAACGTGCGTATTATGTCTGTGTTTGGGTTTGGAGTTATTCTGATGTGGTTTGTCACCCCTTACTCACACAATCCCTGCAAAATCTTTGCAGGAAGTGTACAAAATGCACTGATGTGTCACTTTTTTCCATTAAACTGGAATTTGGCCTTTAATGCAGCGAAGCCGGTCAGCTGGATGATAATAATAAACCTCGGCATCATAAACTTCTCCATATTTTACTGTGGCATGAAAGGATAAAATTGATAAGAGCTCCGTCTCACTGGTTTATTGCGAAAGCTGGTTTAAGATAGGTGAGCACAGCTCGTGCAGCGACCTGTTTCCAGATGTCCCTGGTTATGTTGATCGCTTTATTGTTGGACCGTTTCCATCTATTCCATGTGTTCCTTTGTATACGTCACCACAATAGTTGTAATTGTTTTGTTTTCAGGCCCTGGAGGAGTACGGGACCCAGGAAGCTTCGGAGCCAAGCAACAGCGAGCTGGAGATCAAGATGGAGGTGGCCAGGCAGAGTCTCCGGAGGGCAGAGGTAACCTTTGAACTTCTAGATCAGCGATTTCTCCATCTTCTGAATCAGTTTCTCCTTATTTAAAGTTGCCCCAGTGCGGCACCTGCTGGTTTGAAAGGGGAAGTGACAGATTTAAAGGATTAATGTTCTGTTAGAAGAGAGCAGAGGTGTTTAAAACACATTAAGTATTTATTTTATTTTCATACTAATCTCATTGTGTTTTCTTTATTCTTTGGGGGGTGGGGGGCTTGTCAGTGGGTTGTGAAAGTCTGGTGGTCTTTAACTCACCTTTATTTTTTATTTTTTTTGCTGCTAGACGGTGAAAGCGAAAGCCGAGGCCCAGCTGGACCTGCTAAGGGAGGCGGGAGTCCCGGTTGAAACGTGGCTGAAGAGTGCGATGAACCAGGTGATGGAGGAGCTGGAGAACGAGCGCTGGAACAACCTCAGTACCCACGATCCTTCACTCTCCGTAAGACGAAAACTCCAATTCCACAGTGCTGTAGTTTTGAAGTATATGCGCTGTAGATTTGTGCCCTAAACGCAGATGTCGGTCTAACATCCGTAGGTAACAGCAGATTTGGAGCGAGAGGATGAAGAGGAGATGGAGTGTTGGATGACAGCAGCTCCAGCCCCTCCAGCACCTTGAAAAACTATCCACTCACCTGCAAAGTGCTCTACTCCTACAAGGTAACGACACACGCTTAAGCAGGGTCGTAGCCGATGAGTCGGTCAGCGCCCAGAGAAATGGTGACATCTACAAAGCCTCATGTGTTTGCAGCGAGTCGAGTCTGAGTTTAGTCTTCTAAACAATCAGTGTCGCTGCTCTGGAAAAAAACACTGTTTGATTGCTGTTGCAGCATCTCTGCGCTTTCTGTATTCACAACTCTTTAAAATACGTGTAGAGGCTCGAGGCACGGGGAGTGCGTGTTGGGAGTTACAGAAGCAGTCATTATTAGAAAATGCAGGAAGCTGGTGTAGCTGGATATTGATGGATGAAGATTCAGGAGCCACAAAAAATGTGTTTTTAGAAGAACAGTGACTTGCAGAGTTACACTTTCTGTCCTCCGTAAACCTCATTTTCATGCAGAATACATAAAACAGCTGGAAGTGAAAGGAAAAGTATTTTTAAGATTCTGTAGGTTTAACCATATTTTCTGGTAATTATATGATTAATATTTAAATCTTTTTAAGTGTCTTGTCATGCTCTCCTGTGCCTCTGTGGTTCTCTCCAGGTTCCTCCTTCATTAAAAGACAAACTTGTTAGATTAAAGCTTCTGTTACTGACGCAGACAGCTGGAGACTCATTCCTGTTATATTTTCTGAAAGTGTGGTTGAAGTCTGCCGTCTGTGTGGTGCATTATAATGTGGATGCTCTCTGTGTTAGCCTACAAAGCTGGCTGGGATTTCCTCCATCCCTGCTGGATGGATGTCGTCATAAAATCTATTAAGATGTAAATACGGTTAACCTCTCCACACATGATTTAAATATTTGGATTGGACGTGGATCTTTAACATGTCACCAATTATAATTCTGACTTTGAAGTGAAGCCACTTTTTGTTTTGGCTGTTTTTAATCAGTTCCAGTCGTGTTTAACCCCCATTTAGATTTACTTCCCCAAACTTTGTGGCACTAATGATTCTGTGTCCAGGTTTAAAACACCTGCTCTCTGAATTTGTACAGAAATTCTAGTGTAAGTCTGAGTTTTGTGCTGCTTTGGAGTATTAGTTGTTTTATATTACCTGAGTCCTGAGTAAAGTGTGGTATAAATGCAGGCATGGTCTCAGTGTTTTCTTCAGTGTTCTGGCTGATGTTATTGAAGCCACAGTGAGCATTTTTGTCCGTTCACCAGTGTGGCGGTATTTGAAAAATATACATCACGGGTGAAATGAAGATGGTTAAACTGTTACATCGCAGCTTTAATTTGAATGAACGTGTTTGTCTGTCTGCAGGCTTCTCAGCCAGACGAGCTGACCATCGAGGAGCAGGAAATCTTGGAGGGCATCGATGATGGCGACATGGAGGACTGGGTCAAGGTACAAAAATAACACAAACACAGTTATGTAGCAGATGCACTCTCATGTTTGAGGGTTGGTTGTTTTGTGTATTAGTTCACTCTCTGGCTCTTAGACTGTTTGACAAACATTTAGTTTCAGTTTTTATAAGACCTCGCACCGGTACAGACTATCTACTGGACGTTTTAGTGTTTCTCTGGGATCAGTTGAACTGATGTGGCTTCAGGAATTAGAATAATTCAACTAAAATGCGTGCGGTGCATTGAGGCAGGTCAGGTTGGCCTGGGTGGTAGAAGCTCTGCTGAACATAAAGACAAATCAAAAAATGTACAAATACACAGTTCTCTGCTTCGTTTTTTTGGCCCCGCAGCCGTAAAGGGCTGATGGGAGATTCTCGTCACGCAGCCGGGCAGGCAGGTGGGCGGGCATGGCACCCAAGTTTGTGAATGCAATAATTCATGATTGAGGCAGTTTTTAATTCATACCTTAAGTGCAGCTACTGAAAATCTGGACCAAATCCTGATTGATGGTGATCCAATCCTGCCTCAGCAGCGCTCCGGTTTGATCACAGTTTGTCAGCTTCTGCTTTTTAACAGCGGTTCGTGGACTCTTGATCAGTTTGAGATCTGCGGAGTGACCTGGTCATGGATATAAAATGTTAATTTGATGATCTCCCAGCTACTTAGTTATCATTTTCACTTTGTTTGTCACAGACTGTTACAAAGTTGCTCCTGGACCTTTGGGAGAAAATTTGAGAAGTCTTTGAGGACATTTTTCGGGTGGTCAGTGGTGTCTACTTAAATGTAGAAATGTCAGCTGTGGATGCTCCCATCATTGTGTGAAGTCATTCTTTTATAAACGCCTCTGCAGAGCTGCTGGTGTGTAGTCATTGTGTACTTTGTGTGTGGTTGTTTTCAGATCATTTCCCTGAAGGAACATTGTGCATTGTTGCTGTTTTACTTTTGTTTATTGTGTAAGTCTGGCTTTCCTGTGAGCCATTGTGCAAATGTTCCACGTGTTGAGCCAATATTTTATGTGTATTTACTTAGGTGATTATCTTTTCATATACAGATATAGTGTTTTAATGGGATATTTATTTTAATGAATATAATCATACATAAAAATGTGAGCAATATCATTTATATAGATCTGTTTTAGTGCTGTGATTCCCCACAGCATGCCCCAACAGAGATCCCAATACCTCTGAGTGTTTTCAATCTGAATGAAAATAAGTAAGCAGCGGAAGGGGAGGCCACCGGTGTTCATGAAATCAAGCTTCATGAATTCAGCAGAGGCTTGTTTAGGATTTTAGATTTCTCGTTAATTCAGGAAGAGCGAACAAAAGCTCTCCTATTATTCTCTTTGTGGCTGTTATTAAATTCTGGCGACAATGCAGTGATATTGTTACAGCCCTACTCTTTACATCTGACTTTATTTTTTCTCATTAGGAGTTTCCTGTTGAAACATTTTTGGCTGTTGTCATCGTCTGTGTGCATTGTCTGTGTTTCCAGGCCAGAAACCGTAGCGGACAGGTGGGCTACGTCCCGGAGAAATACCTGCAGCTGCCCTCCTTCAATAGCCTGCTGAGCATGCTGCAGTCGCTGGCCGCGCTGGACGCCCGATCCCATTCCTCCAGCAACTCCACCGAACCTGAAACCGAACTCCCAACCGGCTCCGTCAACGGAGACTCGAGGAGTGAGATCCGCCTCCACCAGATAATATCGGAGTTTTGATTTCCTGCTTTGTTTAATACCCTCGTTGCCACTGTCTGTGTTGCAGTTTCATTCGCAAAGGCTTTGTACGACTACGCGGGACAAACGGAAGATGAGCTGTCGTTCCCAGAAGGCGCCATCATCCCCATCCTGAGCAGAGAGACCCACGAGGACGATGGCTTCTGGGAGGGCGAGTTTAACGGCGTTGTTGGTGTAAGAGTTCAAATAATAGTTTGCAAAAGCTTGTGACTGCAAAATTGTGTCTGCCTAAGGGACAGTTTGTTCCAGGAGATAAGCGAGAGTTAGAAGATTAATAGGAAGCACCTGGCCTCCAGACGGAGAAGATGTCCTTTTAAATGTGTCCAAAGTCGTCAACAGAACATTTGTGGTTTTGAAACTTATGCCTGTGTTGTATCTGCTTGACGCATGAGGGGGCGTCATAAAAGTAAACCCTGATGGTATAAAACAACTGCTTGTGTATCATTGGGCGGAGATCGATGCTGTCTGTGGGCAGTGTTCATCTCCCCACGCACGTGTTCATTAAAAACATTGTTTGACCGAAGCTCTTCTGGACCATTATTGTTTTGTGCTCACCCTCAATATTTGAACTCGTAACAAACAGCAATAACGGCAAAACATGTAATGGACGTGCTGGTCCACTAGACAACATCATGTTGATGTAAAGCTTTGGGTCTCTTATGCAAAGTAAAGAGGCTGAAATAAGGTGTCCATGAGTATCAGTTTTCAACATTCAGTATTAAGAGACGAAGACTGTACGGGTTGGGCCAGTCGTCAAGTCCCGGAGCAAAGTGAGCCTGCAAATCAATAAGATGCAAATCAGTTTATACCTTTCATATAATGTTTGAATTTGTTTATTCTGAGTTTTATTGTTCAGTTAGTTTCCACAGTTCATATATCATGTGTAATTTTTCATTAGTTTCAGTGTTTGTTTGTATTTTATTCTATTCATGATGGTTGTGTTGACAGATTTGTCCAAATTTAAAGCTATAGATGTGAACTTTTGGTTCCTTTATTATTACCTGTATAATTAGTTTCAGTCTTTGTGAAGTGGGGAAGGAGGACCCAAAAGCAGGACTCGTGCGATGGACAGTGCTCTTTATTTACAGTGGAGTAAATAAGACAACACAATAATCTCTTGAGCTCCCTCGACTCCTGTGTCATGTCTTCACCCAAAACTCCGTGCTCTCTGCTCCGTGGCTGCTGTCCACCTGTGCTCCACTCTCCTCCTCCTGGGAAAAAAAACAACAGAGGCAGCCGTCAGGACACCATGCCGCCTAATCAACAAAAAACAGTCCCAGTCTAAATAATCTAAAAGACCAACCACGGCTCCAGTGATGGCAACACACAGTTCTAGTGACCAACCCAGTGGGCGGCACTCGAGACAAAGCAGTTCAGGTGGCCTGCATACATTTAGTATCAGGCTTTACAAAAAAAAGTATCAACTATGTTAGGATCCATGTTCATCATGTGTGATGTGTGTTTACATTTGAAGGTGTTTGTGGATTTGTCACCTCTCTTCAAGGTGTGGTTTGTGTTTGATGCTGAAACAGATAAAGACTGCTGATTGGCTGAAGTAGGGTCCAATAAAAATTGTTTGGTTGTTGGTTTGGGCACTGCTCAGGTCCACATTAAATAAACTGCTGCTCATGTGTGTTTGTAGGTTCTCAGTCATCCAGGTCATGGTTGTCTAAGGAGCCTGGAAAGAAAGCGACTTTACTTCTTTAAGGTTCTGGATGATGTTTAACTTCTGATCCAAGAAGCTTCTTCAGTTGATGTGCTTCCTTTGCTCATTTTCCACCTCTGCACAGTTTCATTTGATGACAGTGCAGTGCAGTTCTCCCAAACATACAACAGAGGGCGCTATGCACATTCACTGAAGTGCAGAAAAATACAAGTGGAGGAGGAAACAAACAGCAGCATCAAGAGAGAAAACTGAAGTGTTCAAAGCGAGTTACTTTAGTCTCTTATTGTAATATTAATCGACATCTAAACATCACGTTGATGCTTCATGTTTGACTTCCGTGTCCTTTTACTGCTCAGTTGGAAAATATTGATGCAATTTAAAAGAAGAGGAGAAGAGTAATTTCTCTGTACTACTTCAAAAGTAATTTGAAAGCACTGCCTCATATGGAAAATGAATCATGATGAAATCCTGAAACAAATAGTGTTTGTGAATATGAAGAGTTTAGTTTTCAGTTTGGTCTTAGAAGTATAAAAATGCAGGACTGAAGACAAGATGGAAATGATGTGTTATGAGAAATAAAACACATATGTCACTATGTACTATAATTTTATTTTGTTTATTTTTTGTTCTTGTAGGTTTTTTGCTTTAGTGTAAATTTTGAAAGCACTGCTTTTAGTTTGAAAATTGGATTCAGTGTTTAGAGTTCGGACAAAACAATGGACGGTTTCAAGAAATGTATTTTATCAACAAAACTTATTTTCATGGTTACTGTATTTATTTTAATGCCCTCAGTGCAGTGATTGAAAAAAAGTTCATCTGACACCAATGAGCCAACAGCCTCCACGTAAACATTTCTTTTTTTCTTTCTTTTTTTTTAAACAGGGTTTAATCAGCGCTGACATACAGACATTTATGCGCTGGGTATAACAGACATGCTTACCGTGTGAAAGGACCGCGGATGTCTTGGAGCAGAGAAACATGCTGTATTGTTGTTTTTCTTTATTGCATAAGCAGCGCCCGACTGTCAGAAACGCTCTGTGCGGGTAGCAAAGTCGGCTCCAACGCACCTGCAGGCATCCATTTGAAAGAAAGGTGTCGCTGCGGCTAGGCTCTCGGGACAGTCAGACTTTTATTTATATTTGCGGCATTCTGGTGCGTTAAAACTAGCAGCCTCTGTGTCCCGCTTGGATCACCATTCTGAAAATTCAGATATTTAAATAAAATGATGAATCGGCGAGTGATGAGGAGCCACGTAGATCCTGAAATGAGGTTTGATTAAATTAAACTCTTATGAACAGTGATGACGCGTTCCAAACAAACGATGCTTTCTACATGGCCAAATTGTGTGCTAACTACCTCACAGCGCTGTGTCCGGGGTCCGAAAAAAAAAGTTAAAACGATATACCTTGCGAAAGTTGTGAAGTGCTGAGGAAAATACTGTGTGTCTGATGGGGTGTTTTTATATAGGTGGACTTGGTTTCAGTTGACCTCTGACATGGAGAGATGAAAAGAGCAGTTTGTAAAGAAAAAAGGTGGAAACTATGGAACTACAGTTGGGATGTGTGTGCTGGGATGCTCTTGATAAGTATGCAGCTTTTATTGTTTTATGACTTGTTTTGCTGACTGTTGGGGCCCTACCTGTAACCCCCTCTGTCTAATCATCAAGTCTTACTGTTGCAGTGCGTTTGTGTGGCTACTAGACAATTATAGGTTGTATTAAAGCAGGGGTGTCAAACTCAAATACACAGTGGGCCAAAATTCAAAACTGGAACAAAGTCGTGGGCTAACATT
This sequence comes from Rhamphochromis sp. 'chilingali', assembly GCF_963969265.1. NCBI lineage: Eukaryota > Metazoa > Chordata > Actinopteri > Cichliformes > Cichlidae > Rhamphochromis > Rhamphochromis sp. 'chilingali'. Next base: position 35,144,441 of record NC_137948.1, on the reverse strand, counting down.
AATATTTATTGAAAAAAAAATCTTCCTCCAGATATAAGAATGAATATTTTCTTATGGACTCAAATAAGTTTTGCTGGAAACCTGAATATGGAACAAGCAAAGCTTAATACTAAACAATATATATATTAGCTGTATAATACCAGTAGGCCAGCTCTAATAGTAATTTGGTATGGCTTCGCGGGCCAAATGTAATTAGGCTGCGGGCCAGAGTTTGACACCTGTGTATTAAAGGAACATTGGGGGGTCGATACAGTGCTATTGTGGCTAGTTAAGAATGTGGTTTTTAGAAGTATCACAAGAAAAGTTTATTTCTAAAGGGATACATGTTGTTTGTGGTACTCTGTTTTAAAAACTATTAGCCTCTGTGTCTTTCAGAGCACAAAAGAAAAGTGAAATGCTCCTAAACTAGTTATATTACTACTGAGGTTGAGGCAGTAACAAAGTTCTTTAAATCATCAGGCAAGAAAATCCAGAAACCTTGGGTTAGCCGTGGCTATCCGGGTCATCTGAGCCCGAATAGCCTCCTTCTCCTCCTCCTGCACAGGAAATAATCCAAAGTCCGTTAAATTCAAAAGAGTCACTGAAATAAATGTCTGCTGGGTAAAACACGGTCAGGTTAAAAGCGAGCCGTTTAATGTGGCTGATAAACGAGTACAAAAACAAAAGGCAGATGCACACAAGAAAGAACCTAACTAGAAGTAAACTGGGAAAACTAAATGCAAAGAACAAAACCTTGAACGTTGCAAAAACATAAACATGGACACTCCTGGAGACATGGAACAACAGACAACCTGACAAAGAATGAACAGAAACACACAGAATAAATACACACAAGGGTGATTAGGGGGAAGTGGAAACACATGGGGAAACAGCTGACACTACTCTGACATAAGGAGACAAAGGAAGCAAAGCTGACTACACTGAAATAGGACACAGACCTTCAAAATAAAACAGGAAACATGAGACGCAGACAAGACAATATAAACTTGATAACATAAGAGGGCAAAGGGAGACTAAAACACAGGGGTAGAAGACACAAGAGGAATCTAAATAAACAAATGAGCTTAGATAACCTGATGAACTTAAAAATAAACCATAAACATCAAAAATAAACTAAAACTTAAAACGCTGGGTCAAAAGACCCAGGATCGTGACAGTGGGAGGTTGAAGCTGCCACAGGGCAAAAGCAGGACAGGCTGCCAGTTTATCACAGGGCTAACACAATATATGTGATAGAAAATCAACTGAAATGTTTGATATTTATTTATAATAATAAGAGAATAACTACTATTTATAATAATATTATAGTTGTTATTATAAATATGTGTATATTTTTTATAACACCCAACATAAAAGGCTTCTTTCCAAACCTGAGCTGTTTCAGACGCTTCTTGAAATTCTGACTTCTCTGAACTCAAATTCAAATACAAATACAAATTCAAAATACAAATACAAATTCAAATTTTATTTGTCACGTACACAGTCATACACAGTACGATATGTAGTGAAATGCTTGGACAACTGCTCGTGACCTAAAGAAAACAAAAAAAGGAAAAGGCTATGAATAAGATAGGAAATAAATATGAAAAATTAAAAAGGGTAAATTTAACTAGGAAGGAATAGAATATAAATTAAGGTTAAAAATGAAATAACTGTACAACACAAATTAGAATGAAGGGTAAATTTAACTGGGAAGAATAAGATAAAGATAAATATATAAATTAAAGTTGAAAATAAAATAACTGTACAACAAAATACACAATATAGAACTATATAAGAATGTATGAAGAAATCTAAATATAAATAAATATATACACAATAACAGCAGCTGTACAAGTATTAACCGGAAATGAAGAATATAGTGACCAGTGTTGTGCAAAACCAAAGTCCAGAAAGTCCAGTGTGTGTGTAAGAACTGTATGTGTGGGTCAGTACTGTGTGGTGGTGTGATTGAGAGACCGTATCGCCTGCGGGAAGAAGCTCCTCCTCAGTCTCTCTGTGTTGGTCTTCAGGGAGCGGAATCGCTTTCCTGACCTCAACAGAGAGAACAGTCTGTTGTTGGGATGGCTGAGGTCCTTCACGATCTTCCTGGCCTTGGTCCAGCACCGAACTCAGTGTAAGGTGTCTGCTCCCTCACTGTGGCTGTGCCTGGAAGTACTTCTGCTTCTTGTCTTCCCCTAATGCAGCTTTAAAGTATTAAGTATGAAGCAACAGTGCTTCTCTTTGCGCCTCTGAAATCTGTGTTCTCTCTACTGATAAACAAAAGAAACAATGTAAAATGTATTAATAAATCAGTAACAAAAATATAGCGTAGAAGGTAAGTAGAGATTTTCATACCATCTTCAAGCCTAATGCTTTTAAGTCCCACACTCAATGCAGCCTGACTCAAAACCTGATTCTAAATGGTTCAGCACAGACACAGACTCGCTGACTTTTTATAGTCACTCTATAAATGCTGTCCATTTAAATCATCTCACTTGTAAACACTGCCGTATCCACCGGAGATCAGTGAGAATGGATTCTGGAGTCTTCCCATCCTCCTGTTAGTGATCCTCCATCTGAATGGATGATAACAACCTTCTGAACTGACTAGCAGGTGTAGAAAGCCCGACTAGCCCATATCTATGGGACTGATCACTGCTGATAAACCCACTAAATGGATGGATAAGAGCTCTGGTCACATTTGGAGTTGGGCCACAGCTCTGCACAGTGGCTGCCAAATGGTCGTCTTCTATTGTGAAATTCAGCACAGCAGAGAAGAAATAGCACATTATGACACAGTATGATGGAAAGGCAAATAAGAAAAGTGTGTAAATTAATAGATTCAACTCATGTTTTACTTTACATTTTGACAGCATGACTGCTCTTCCCTTCCATCAAGTACATTTTTCCACTTCTAGAATCCCTAGAAGCCAGAAACACAAAACAAGGCTACGTCCACACGTACACGGGTGTTTTTGAAAACGGAGATTTTCCGTTTTCGTTTTTTTTTTAATCCCGTCCACACGTAAAAGCCAAAGACGAAGGAAAACGCTGCTAGGAACATGCCAAAGCAGCAGATGGCGCTATATTCCTATCCATGTAGAAATGTTGGCCAATCAGAAGTCAGCCTGGGTGGGAAAGAGTAAACAAAGATGGCGCATAGAAGCAGAACTGAGTCCTATGTGTGGAGGGACAGTAACTGTGTAAGCATTTAAACACTGCAGAGAGTAAAATGAACAGTAATGGTATTTTGTGTAAGTCCGCCATTGTAGAAATTCATTTCACCGAAACAATAACCTGGCGCACAGTGTGACGTCAAAAAATGCGCACACCTTTGACGCTGCGTTTTCTCCATTTTTCTCGTCCACACGTAAACGCAAAAACTGAGTTTTCAAAAATATCCACCCTGGCCGGAGTTTTTAAAAATCTCCGTTTTCAGTGACCGAAAACGCCGTTTACGTGTGGACGAAAGGTGCAAACGCATAGAAAAATCTGCGTTTTCAAAAATACCCGGGTACGTGTGGACGTAGCCCAAGATACTGCTGTTATTATTAAATAGTTTCAATTTGTTTCTTAGTTTATTTGTGATTTAAATTTTCACCTTTCATCTTTATGCTTAGTTTGTTCTGGTTACTTTGAATTTTGTAGCCTCGAGCTTATTTCTCAGACTATCTCCTTTTGTAATTTGTAAAAATAGTTCAGTGAGTTTATTTTCCTCCATTGTCCTGCGTTCTGTGTCACGTCTGTGTTTCTGTTCTTGCACACCAAGTTACTTATTGTGTTAGTCTGTTGTCTCTTGTGGTTTTTATTTAGTTTTACGTCGCTTGTCTCGTTTTCTTATTTAGGTTCAGCTGCCCTCCCAGGTGTCTCCTGTTTGTCCTGAGCTCCTTGTGTATTTACTCCCTCAGTTTGTCTTAATTGGTTGCTGTGTCCTCCCTCTCTGTATTGTTTCCTTCCTCAGTGTTTCCCTGCTTTTGCTAGTATCCAGTTTCCCTGCTGCTGCCCTGCCACTGTGTTTTTGTATTTTTTGCTACTGCATTGAAGCTGATCTTTGAGTTCATCCTTTGTCTCCTGAGTTCTGCATTTGGGTCCATATTTGAAATATATTCGAAAAACTAACTCTGTAGGTGCTCACACGCCACTGCACGCTCATGCATGTGTGGGAAAGAAAGAGAAAGAGAGAAATACTGCTACAAGCTAGTTCAGAAATCAGAAAGGGTTTTATTGCCAAATGTTGAGCAGGTTTACAACATTAGGAAATTGCTGCGGTGCTTCAGTTCAAACATACTGTTATAAATTACGTTTAAATAGACATGAAAATAAAAATAAGAGTAAGAATTAAAAGTGCTAAGTAGATAGATATATACATGATATATACATGAGTGCAGGTGGTGATCAGTGCCAAACATGGAATGATGCAGTGAACACAGCGTAGGGTCATGTGTTAGTGGTGGGAACAGTCATACGGTTATTGTTCATGTGTCCGACAGCAGAGGGGAAGAAACTGTTCTTATGGCGAGAGGTTTTGGTGCGAATGGACCGGAGCCTCCTGCCTGAGGGGAGCAGGTCAAACAGACTGTGTCCAGGGTGAGAAGGGTCAGCTGTGATCCGAGCTGCACGCCCCAGTGTCCTGGAGGTGTACAGGTCCTGCAGAGATGGGAGTCTGCAGCCAATCACCTTCTCAGCAGAGCGCACAACACGCTGCAGTCTCTGTTTGTCCCTGATAGTGGCTCCAGCGTACCACACAGTGATGGAGGAGGTGAGGATGGACTCGATGATTGCAGTGTAGAATTGCGTCATCGTCCGTGTTGGCAGGTTGAATTTCTTCAGCTGCCTCAGGAAGTACATCCTCTGCTGGGCTTTCTTAATGACGGAGGTGATGGTGGGCTCCCACTTCAGGTCCTGGGTGATGGTGGTGGTAGTTGTGATAAATGGTAGTTTAAATTGTGTCCAGGTAATGAACCATTAAATCTCCTCTTGCACCATCTGAATCTCTCTGCAATCACATCACATAGTATGCATATTTTAATTTATACAGCCAAATATCACAAATCTGACCTTAAGGTCTTTGCCACCTGGACACACACACACCAACCGCTCTGAAGAAGCTTAGAGTGGATTTGGAAATAGACACCTGAGGTGAAAGAATTCAATTGATTAAAGTTGTGCTATTATTAAAAAGGTAACAATATCAAGATATGATTCAGGAGGATGTGAAACAACTTCTTAGGTTATGTACTTATTGATTATCAATAATTAACAATGAATATGTTTATTTTACAACCATGCAAACATGACTGATTAACCTGCATGGGGAAAAACTGAATATTGAGTATTAACAACTAAGAGTGCAATAAGTGACCACTGAAAGAGGCCCACACAAAAAGTTTTAAGGCTGTAAGACAGCTGTATGTCACAGAACAATGAACTTCATTTTGAGCTTACTCATAATCAAATAGCATTTCATATCTTTGTTCACTAAGGCAGGAAAACAGCCTCAAGGTTTTGTACTGAGTGAATGAGACATTGTGGATTCGTTTCTGTCAAACATCGGTGTTCAATGTTGTCACTTATGGAAGTGCAATAACGATATGTACAAGACAAATAAAAGAAAAGAAATTGTTATATCAAGTGAGCCAATATCACATTAACTGAACAACTGATGTTTCATGCTTTTTTTATACTGCTTTTATAAAAAGTTTGAGACAGACCCTAATGAGCTACTGAAGCAAATAAATAACTGTCACTGAGCTTTGCATCTATATCACTGAAAAAGGCAAAGAGTTTGTGAAACAGAACAATTGGGACTGCGAGTATAGTTGCTGCACAATATGTTGTTCAGGTGGTAAGCCAACCATCTGTAAGTATATTACTCTTCTCTCAGGTTTCACGGTGTGCACAGAGGTGGATTTGCACAAGAGAATCTTTCACGACCATAGCTGTGAGAAAAATGATCGTCTGTATCACGTGCACATAACTCTGACCCATGGAACACATTACCATCATCTATGTGGCGGCTCTCTGATCCACAGCCAGTGGGTTCTAACTGCAGCTCACTGCTGGAAAGATCAACCTGGATGGTGAGAAATGACTGTTTCACATATTTAAAAAAAACCAGTCCAGAGACAAAAATCATTACTGGTATTTTGTTCTTTTACCATTTCCATTGTTTAGGACTATGTCTGCATATGTAGGAATTCATCCAGGTCCAGGAAGAATGGTGACAATTATTGATCACAAAATCTTTGAGGACCAAACAGGAAAACATGACATCATGCTTCTGAAAATCGACCCACCAGAGAATAAGATTAAGCCTGTTGTCTTCCCTAAATGTACACGTCGCAAAAAGTGAGTTTTGAGTAACCTTTTAAGTGTAAAGTTTGAATTCTGGAATATGTTGACATAATATGTATTTTTCTTGTTTAGTTGGTTGGTTTTTTAAACTTCCAGGAAGAGCAAAAAAATGTAGCAACATCTGTAGTCTATGAACAAAATGACATCATGCTTTTGAAGTTACAAACCCCCATTAGTGACTGCAGAGCTTCTTTATTAACAATAATGTAACTGAGACTTGAATATTGAGCAGAGGGTTCTGGTTTTGATTTTAGGTACCTGCTTAGGAGCTACATCCATGATCTATAATAACTGACAATAAAACACGAGCATGAGGAAATGGAAGGAAATGTAATGTTTTAATAAAATGTTTGAATCTGAAAAGATTAGCTGACTTAGAGTGAACTGGAAATACTCAGCCTGCAGACATGGAGATGGAATTTTATTTATTTTTTAATTTGTAGGATGGATGTCATTCAGATTGCAGGCCATGGTGGCTATACGGTTGATGTAAACTACAACAAACGTAAGACCAGTATTGTTTTGATTATTTCACAATTTTTTAGTTTATATTATACTTTGATTTTGTCTTGTGTGCCTGTTATAGTTACTTTTTCATTTTATTTGAAAACTGTGATGACATAAAGTATTTATTTCATTTTTTTGTGGATATACTGTCAATTTCCCTCCTTTTTAAATGCTGCTCAGCTTCTTTTAAAGAACACATTTTGTTCCAGAAACGAGGCAAAGCATGTTTCTTTCAATAGCTGATTTCCTTGCATGAAACATGCAGTAGCATTTGTTATTTTCCTTTTTTCTCTAGTCCCTGATGAACCGCCTCATCTCCAGTGTGCAAAGATGCATGTTGTTGAGTGTGAGCTTAACCTCCATCCATGTAATTCAGCATTCTTATGGCCAAATGGAAACACGATGTGTTACAAAGAACCTCGAGTGGACATATGTAAGGTGAGTTACCATGCTGCCAACATTTTATCTGTATCATTATCAGATGTTTTGGTACAAAATATTTATGTTTTCTCTCTCAGGGTGATTCTGGTGGTGGAGTGATGGCCAAAAACAACAAGATTCATGGTGTGCATGTTGGTGGTTGTGAACCTGCCTGTACCGGACCAACTATTTCTCTGAAGGTCTGCTCTTACATTGGTTGGATAAATCAAGTCATTACACGGAGTAATGGAAAATAATAAAATTAAAATAACATTCAAAATAAACAGTCCGCTCTGCAAGAAGCTGCTTCGGTGTGAATTGTTTCTACATGTGAACTTTCGATTGTTAAAATATAAATATGTCATGTGTGTTTTCAATGTAGTTTCAGGCATCAAGTAGATCATTCAGTTGTTCAGAAACTGTGAAGTTTGCATGAAGGTTGTTGGGTCATTTTTGCCAGATGATATTAAGTACAATTACTACAGTAAAGTACAAATGTAAGGAATTTGTACTTTATTTTATTTGGTCTTTCCATCACATTTGTGGCTTCTTCTCCGCTGCTTCTAAGTGGAAATTGGTACATTTAACTTCACTACAATTATCTGACATCTTTAGTTGTTATTTTACAGATGAAGATTTGTGCTCATGAAACACATGAAATAAAATTTTGTTTCTGTAGTTGATCAATCAGTTATTTGACTTGCATGAATTTAGCAACTATTATTATATGTTTAATCTTTAAAAGTACTTACTGTTGATATTATTTACTGTAAATTGTTCAAAATCATAAATGTGTGAGAAGCACTCAATCAGGGGCGACTCCAGCATCAAACCTTTAGGAGGGCTCAGCTCAGTCTTAATGTCATGCTTTTAGTGTTGCCTTCAAAAGAAATGTAATTTTTGGATGACCTACAGCAGTGTCTAATAACAGATTTTAATATAATACATCAGCTTTACGGTGGTCACTTTAGTTTAAAACCCGATGCAATGGCACAGTCATGTTGACCAGTAAATTTCAAAAACAGTTTAAGAAAAAGCAGATCAGAGGAGAAACCTGCACGGCATTGTTTCAGTCTCTTAACCACATAGAGGCCAGTCCACCAAATCATCAAGTATTTAAAGTACCATTATACAATACAGACAGTTCAAAATCCCCCTGCGACTCCACCTGCACAAGAAGCAAACTGGTAATAGAGCTGGTTTTAAATGACAGCTTTTGAATTCATGCAAACCCAAACACTTTGTTGAGCAGACTCAGCACAGAGACTCGTGTACACCAATTCAGAGAGTGGAGAACAGATTTGTAGTCTGTCACATCAGTATAGTAGCATTCATCCTGTTCAAGTTTACAGTAATGTGAATGCTGCTAAATGCTATTATTCACATTAATAGCAGAGTGCTACTGAAAAGCACACAACGCATCCATTTAATGCATGTAGATTTTGTGAAAAATCCACCTGATCTCTGTTAGTTCCAGTCTCTCTGTCCGCACTTCCTCTTTGTACTGACAATCACACACAAACATTTTATATTCAACTAAAACAATAACGAAAAATATATTCTTGTAATAATTATTTTAAAGGCGTCGTTTGATAAGAGCATAGCACCCTGCTTAGTTATGAGCGATCACCATAGATGAATGTGGGCAAAGCAGAAGTGACATATATGTAGCCAGGTGGAAGGTCTTTATTATCGGACATGTCCCTGACTTTGACTTCATGTCCACTCTTACCTGTTTCTTTCTCCCTCTCTGTCATCCCCTCTCAGTCTTTGTGCAGTCACCCAAAGGTTAATTATAAAAGTATATCAGAGTTTACAACCGAATAAAAGGCATAAACTGGTCCATATCAGTTTGCTGCTGCTGGCGAGGGTGTTGCTAGGATCTTGAAGCATACAGGGCTTACAACAGCCCTGAAGTCTTTTGAGTTTTCACTCAATAACAGCACCTTTTAAAGTTATTTGTTTTTATTTATTTAAACATATAGTAAAATTAATATAAAGTGGTAAATGTTTGCACTACCTAAAGTGTGAAGTCACAGAATGATACTATTTAGTGCAGTTTTTAATCATTACCAGTCTTCATCTTAGAGCTTGTGCTCTTATTGTGCCATGATGTCTCCTTTTAAACTGTGTGGATGTTCACCTCTTCTTCATCCTTCCTGTTCCTTTCACCAAACTGCTCACTCTTGTTCTCCTCTGATCTCACTTCCTGTTCTGGTTATAAGAAGAATGCAGTCAGCATGTGTCAAAGACACTCCCTCCAAATATATGATTTTTGATATGATGATTAGATATTTAACATTTTATTTATCAACTATTTTATGCACTAAATCAATTATTAAACAAATATCATATTGTAGAAAAGCAAATAATAATGCACTAAGCAGTTTCATGCCACAAGAGCTAAATGGTCACTTCACTGTATTTATTTCCCACAAACTACTATACCTAGGATCTTCAGGTTTCCACTATATTTCATTAATCTGCAGCGACTGTAGAACATAAAGTATATTGACCTCTATTGTTTTCTTTATGACTTGGCCTGAATACACACACATACACATCTTTGAATAGCACAACAAATGAGGTAATTTTCCATGTGTTTTAATAGGTTTAAGTGATTTATGGGTTTTATGTATGTGTGTGTATTTTGGTCTTCGGTGTAAATTTATACAAACTGTAATTATTTCAGATGAAAGATCCGTTATTTAATGTTGCTTTATGTTGACTCTATGGAGAATAAAGCCTTACATGAGTGTTGCTATTTTTAATTGCGGAGTGGAAGACCTACTGTACTTGTTGTTTAGTCTGTGATCTGAATGATGAATTTAACCAAACTGAAAGCAAAGGTTACAGCTGGGATATTCCACACATTTGAAAGACTCATTGTGTAACTCAGGTGTTTATGAGCTTTGATCACTCCAGCATAATAATTATCATGTAACTGCAAGAAGACTTAATGAAACTGAAACAATGCACCCTAACACAGGCATTTGAACTGTAGGCTAATGAGTACATGAAGTGTACCTCTACAGCTGAAAAGAGTTTGCCTCTATAATTTCTGGATCTACTGATTTGTTTCTGATGTATCTCTTCTTTTATTTAGCCTGTATTATGAACAGAAAGATGATGAAATCCTCTTTATTTGAGAAAGTGTCCTTAAACTATTTTTCCTCCTTCTTACTGAGTTTCCGAGCTACCTCTTTGTTAAGTGAATAAACTATTTGAACAAGAAAGATATCATGGCATTTATGATGATACAGTGTGTGTGTGTGTGTGTGTGTGTGTGTGTGTGTACGCTCAGCAGAGGGGAGGTCAAGACAGGAGCTGAGTTGACCTGGTACATCAAGTTTGGATTTGCCCAGTTGTTGGTAAACAAAAAAGATTTAAACTCAAAAGATTTTGAGTTCATGCACACTGGAAAAAAAATTCTCTTCATCACAATCATTTGTTTAAAAATATGGCTGTTTTACTGATCTATGGTTATTATTAAAGAGGAAGGAAAGAAGAAGAGGAAGCCTGAGCCCAGGTTCTGTCCATTTTCATAACAAGTGACAGCACAGACATCTGAGCTTTTTCGTCATAAAGATTGTGATGTGAAGCATCAGCAGGTAAAGTGTCGTTAAAGTGTCACTTCAATAATGCTGCTGGCAGAAAGAAGTGTTGACACATACTAGCTTTGAATAAAAGGCTTAAAACACAAACAGTCTAATCCTGGGTGTTGCTTTTAAGCTTAAAGAATATAATAAGTTCTAAGACAATTCAGTTTACTTCTTACTGTCCATGTTGTGTTGTGGTATTTACTTTATCATGAATGTACGTGATAGGTTTGTAGCTTGAACCCATCCGCTGGAACGTTGAAGACAATATAATTACACTGCTAAGCAAGACACAAATAGGCAAAGTTCTTCATGTTACTCGTGCACGGGAGAGACCTGACAGAGTGCCGTTCCTTCACTTGACCCCAGTTGCTCTCGTCCGTTCTCCCGTACCACTGTCCTTTTATTGAGGTTACATGAATATGCATAGGTTCATTAACATGTGACGTCTACATACACACAAAGAGTACCTTGCCTCTGTGTGTGTGTGTGTGTGTGTGTGTGTGTGTCGGGTACTGCTGATCAAAGGGTCATAAAAGCACACAAGCAAACATCCTTGGTCAGGAAGAGGGTAGACCCCCCCTCATCCTAGATAACACAGTAAGGAAGTCCAGCAGTTCATTTATACACAAAAAGCACTTAGACTAGAACAGACGTAATTACGTTAATCCTACCATAAAACAATAAGAGAAGGTATGACCTCTCTCATGCTCCCAGGATGTAGGTGTGGAATGCACACCAAGCCTCTGTAGCCTGTTAAAGATCACACAACTTATCACTACACAATTGATTATACACCTCTAAGCATCTATGGTTAAATATTTCTAAGCATAAATGACAATCAACAATACAAACTCTAACATTCCCCCGTTTTTGACCTTTATGCTAGAAAGTTCCCAGTTATGAATACCTCATGTCTGACAGTTTCAATGCAAACATTTTTATACTCAGCATATGTCAAATCACCCTAAATTATTGCAAAGATACACAGTTTAATAAATGTATTAGCAGTTATCCCATTCATTGAGCTCATCTCATGGCAAACTGCATCTTACGAGCAACCAAAGAAATTGTTGATTTAATAGTGAAACTAAGAAAGTAACATTTTCAAACACATCTCAGCTTGGTGGTGCTTCCTCCAGGTGTGCACATCACATGTCTCTCTGCAGGGTGGTTTGAGTTCTGCAGGACGTCATAATGTCTCTTCCAGTTGTTTCATTGTCCATAGGACCAGAGTCCAAATGTATGTAGAATAAACATTCAAACATACCAGTTAGTGTTGTTGTTTGTCAACATGGGTCTCAGCTATTTCCAAAGCTGCAGACCTCTCAGCACCCTAGTTTTATGGCCTCCACCAACCCCCATCACCTCATTCAAGCCTTCGTCCTGTGAGGGGGATATTTATGACTCCTTAATTGTCCACGCTCTGCAGAGAAACACCTCTGTGGAAAGGGTGCAGGGTTCCGTTGTCTTACTGCTGTTATGATCCCAGCAGCCTTCAGAGTGTCATCATATGCACATAGGAAACTGCTGTCATCACCACCACAGCTTCTGGTTCCTGTGCTTTCACAGAATCATGATGTCATCCTTAGACTCCCTCTGCGCTGTCGATGGAGCTTGGCACGCTCCCCTCATCCTTCAGGTGCCCGTCTGCTGTCCACAATCTCCTCTGTTGGCCTCTGGAAAGCCCTTTTGGCACAGCTCTCATTCCAACGCAGTTTCATGGTCCTTGCTGTGGCTCCAAAGTCTGATCTCATGATGGGCCCCAACCAGCTTGACCTTTGACCTCAACCACTGCCTGGCTGTCGGCTATGCCTGGAATGGTTCACGCTTCTCACTGGGCCTCTGAAGATTTCTCAGGAGATTACTGCTGCACCTGTATTCCCTTGCTAAAAAGAAAAACTTCTATTTGGAGAGCATGTCAACAATCATCAAACCACATTCTTTAGTTCAGTGAACTTCACTTATAGGCCATCAAAGCCTCATCTGAACATGGATGCACCACTTGCATAGATTTAATACTTGTAAATAAACGGCTAATCACACAAATCACTGCAACAATAATAGTAAACCTTGTTTAATGTTAATTCCTGGACCCCTCCTCTTGACGCATGGGCACCCCCACGCGTCAACTCATCAAACCTGGATCCCTGTCTTACAGAAAAAGATTAGCTAGATCATGTCCCAGGCAACATCAGGGCATCTCCTCCGGAGTAGCTCCGTAACCCTGCAATAAAAGATGTTAGTGTGTCTTGCATATTAAGTTTGCTTAACACCTGGCTCCACCAGGAGCCTGCATACACACCATCACGGCCTGGAAAGAAAAATCTGGAAGTGAAATCAAACTTCATACCTGTAAACAATTGTATCATAAGAGTAATAAGCATTCAACATCAGCAAGACAAGTGTCATGTGCAGGTTTTCTCAGTAAACTACAATCATTTCCATAATTTGCCTCAGACATGGATCATCCCATGTACTCAGTCAACATTAATGTAATCAGTGACTACTCTTAAGCAAGGTCACTCCACTCATATATTATTATTATGGGTTCAAAAGTGGCCAGCAAATGAGCCCATAATAAACTATTCCATAAATACCGTAATCTCTTATTTGTTTTACTCATGTCACTTGTCCGCTTCAGCTGAATCTACTACAGCATTCTCAAAGAAACAAACATTAGCAATACACATTGACTGTGGTCAGACGGAGGTCAGACACAGGTCAACAGATTCTAGAGGTGCCATAAAAAAGACCATAAAGTCAACCATCCCTTCTCGTGGAAAGAATGTCATTCACATATAAACCCAAAAATCCTATAGTAAAAAAAAAAAACATCAACTAATCCTCTTATAAACCACATGATCAAACACATGATTAATCATCTGCTGTAAAAAGAAATGTAAATGTTAGCGCTGCGCAGGTGTGTACACTTTCTCACAGTAATGTCTGTGAGCAACACAAGGTAGGGAATAACACCTTTGGTAAATGCACAGACACAGAAAATGGCATTTCACAAGTTAAATCATCATGCAACCTCGAATGTTGCTGTCATCTTTCTGCTCCTGTAACAAAAACACATAAATTCATCCACCTTTGTCAGGTGGGGGTTAACTTTGAGTCGTGTTACATCAGTAAAGTCTTGTCAGCTTTTACCAGTTAGTCAGTTTTTTTTCCTCTTTCACTCATACATTCATACATGCATTCTTTCTTTCTTTGCTGATAGTGGAACCTGTCGTCGCATTCAGTTTCCACTCTCAGCAAAATGACGTCATTTCAAAAAGAAAAAGAACTTCTAGATCAGATTACATCGCTGTATCCGTTTTAGGCCGGGACTTTTATTTAAGATTGTCCCAATAAGTGGCTTTCTCCAGAGCCCATTTTAATGTGGAGAACTCACTTGTAACGACTTTCTCGACAGGTCGTATAGCACTTTTAATTCCCGACGTGCAGATCTGCTTAAAGAAAAGAAATCGACAAACAAAATCAGTGCCTGTTCAAAAGATAAAAATGAAAAATAACAGAGATTATCAAACCAAACTCTCAGTGCACTGTGAAAGTATCAAAATAAAAAGGCCTTGTTAAGTCATGACACAAGCTCCTCATCTCAGGAGGGTAAATCATACCATTATACTAATCGGCAAGCTCGACTTCACAACAGAAGAAAAATCATCAGCTAGATTCACTCCAAATCAACCATCAGCTGCACAACACACACATAAGCCTAATGTCTTATTAGCTATGAGTTTAATCACCAGGTCTGTGCTCTTCACTCATTTAGGCCACAGATCTATTTTATTCAGTTCTCCTGTTCCCGTCATCATAAAACATGTGACATGCTGTCATGCACTTCACAAAAAAGTTTGTTCTGACGTATTCAGAGTTGTGTATCTAGATACAGAATTCACTCGCACATCAAAACAGGAAACTCAGTGTTTTAGAGTCTCCACTCTAACAAACTCCAACACATCTCATTCACTCGTGCTAGAATTCAATCACCTTTCATTAATCTAAGAACGATCAACTAATTTGCATATCAGCTATTAACCCACTAAGTTGACAGGACAACAGAAAAGCATGTTCAAAAAGTTATCACTAAAAGAGAATTTCCCTCATACAGTAAATTTATAGTAAACTTGTGCTGCATCAATCAAGCAGGAAGCTTCTCCCAATTTACTATATTAACAACTAAATTTATTGTCTGATCACTGGTTGTTCAAACCAGAATCTTTTTTCCCCACAAAAGTTAAACTGTTGTCCTGCAACCTAGAGAGTCAATTTTTTTTTTTTTGCATTGGATAAATTCAGCATTTGATAACAAGTGTCTGCTAAATTGACACTATTTTAACACTGATGAAAGATGACAAGCTAATTTTCATTGCATGTGTGTGGAGCTGCATCTCCAGCAGAGCATGTTCTTAAAGCTGCCTGTCCTACACACTTCTCTACTATTATTTGATCATTCTGTAACTAATGTGCTATGAGTCCACTGGTTTTTGCATCACACTGAGTGACTTGGACAAGATGATAAACAGACTCACACGCTTAAGATGTTGTCTAATCTTCATGAGCTCTCTTGTGTTTGTGTTAGTAGGGTTAATGCATGTTGTGCTTGTGTGTGTGATTTTGTATGTTTCTATTTTTGCAGTGTTTGAGACTCCTTCTCAATTTTCCAACTTAAGCAGTCAGTTTTCTTTTCCCCAGGTTTGCTAACCCAAATTTTGATTTCCCACATTAAATAATTCCTGTGTTCTCACCTAGTCTTCTCACTCTGTTGTCCTCTCCCACTTCAACAGTCCCGGCAGTTCTCCTTCAGCTTTGTCCTGTCTAGTGGCTGAAGTGCTGCTGCTGCCTTCTTGGGCGACTTCTTAGCAGCTGCTGCCGGTTTCTTGGCTTTGGCCGCGGCGGGCGTCTTAGCTTTGCTCTCAGTAACCTTGTTCATCTTGAAGGATCCGGAGGCCCCGGTGCCCTTGGTCTGCACCAGAGTGCCCTTCGCCACCAGACTCTTGATGGTGGTCTTGACACGGGCCTTGTTCTTGTCCACATCGTAGCCTCCGGCAGCCAGAGCCTTCTTGAGAGCGGCTGCGAACACGCCGTTGCGCTCCTTGGAAGCGGCCACGGCTTTCACAATCAGCTCGCCCACGCTGGGGCCGACCTTCTTGGGATTGGAAGTCGTCGTCTTCTTCTTCTTGGCCTGAACCTCTGCACAGGGCGCAGGGCGTGTTTATGATGGAGCCTTTCCCACCACAGCGCCGGCACGTTGAGCGCATCATGAAGGGTCCATTTCTTTCATGTAGCTATGGTCGCTAGCCAGCATGCTAGCCGCATGTGGCTTGCCCGAGTCACTCAGTCCTTTCTGAGCATTTCGACATGCTGCCGCCGCAGAACCTGGCCTCAGATCCAGCAAGCTTAGCGCGCTGATCTCCAAAAAAGTCCCGAAAGCCAGAAAGACGTCAAATAAGTGTCTCGTGCTAAGCGCTCGAACAAAAACTCTTCTTCACGCCGCCATCTTGCTCGCCCTTCCGTGGAATTCATCCAATCAGACAGGAAGATGGGTTTGCTTTTCTTCTTCTCTGATGCTTTGTTAGGTTGCTTCTGCAGCCTCTGCTCCGATACTGCCGCTGCTGATCAGGTTTTTTCAGGGACGAGTGAGAGTTTTGAGACAGATCGTGCTGTAAATAAGTCAGCCAGAAACTTGGCTTGAACGTTTCCAATTGTTAAACTATAACTTTTCTTCCGACCGCTGCATGTGGAAAATTGATTCAGGTCTGCTTTTCACCTGAAAGTGACAACTAAGACATTTTCATTATTATCATCACTGCTTAATCAACACATATCTCTCTCTCTCTCTCGCTCTGTGTTTTTGTGAACAATCCTTTCTTAAAAGCAGAAAATGAAATTATAGTTGTTTTTTTGGTTGATCAACACAAAACCTTTTTCCTATGATTATTTTTTTTCTACAATATAAATTCTCCCTCTTATTCACTCTTTTTTTTTTTTACAATAGCTGGCGACCTGCAAAATCACCGCTGTCACTCACAATCAAAGGCAATTACTTTTGCACAGTGCACAAAAACACTGTGATGTCAGACACATTCACACTCACTTTGTCACCTGCATAAATAAATCATATGGCTGGAGATATGTGCCATGGTGATCCATAGGCATGATCACATGTTTATTTAATTATTTTCAACCCAACAAAACAAATAAACAAAAACATGATGCTGATGTTATGAACACTTCACACACAAGAGTCAAGATTCAGGAAAACTGCTCATGGAAACGCTGCACACTCCAGTTATCACAGTTATCATAGCGCTGTTTCCCTCTCTTAGAGTAGTTCTCAGACAGCTCTCGATCTGATAATGTGTAGCTTGCTCATCAGCTCAGAAAAAAAAACTGCAACGCAACATCACACAGTAGTTGCTCTGCCCACAGCGGCAAAGTCTTACACTTTCATATTCAACACAGCTTCTCCATCATGTACTTTTAGATGTTTCATACAGGGTTCAGCATATTAGTTGTTTTCACAGGTGTGCTCTACATCTCAACAATGGTTCATAATAAGACGACAGTCTTCCACACAGGTCAAGTGCCTCTATGCACTTCATTAGTTTAAATATTTATCTATATCACTTCACCTCATATGTCATTGTACTGAATTTGAGCAACCACAAGCGTAATGTAGATTACTTTTAACAACTATCCACCTCAATTACGTCTATGGTCTCCACACGCTCTTCAAGGCTGGTGTGTTTTCTGAAAACTTCTAACATTTGAATCTCTTCCATTTATAAGCCTGCGATTAACCGCACGGCTCAGGTCCGCGTGAAACCCGCGTGACCGCGCTCGCGTGAACCCGCGCAGCTGTGGAGCCGTCGCTCCCTCTCTTTTTTACATAAATACTTTGTGCTGCCAGGAGCAAAGTCCAGCACAAACGTCTGTCTCCCTCCGACTCACTCTTGGTTGCTTAGAAACCCATGATAACAACAACAGTCGGTGTCACAGACCACATGTTCTGCTCCGCACACACTCACACAACAACAACAACGACGACGACAATGACAACAACACAAAATAGGCCTACTGTCCAGCACAATCTGGACCCCGCGGAACCTCTCAACGCCTCACAAAGTGGCGGAGAACTCACCTCTCGCTGCACAAAGTAGCGAGGAACCTCTTACCCCACAAAGCGGTAAGGAACCTCTTGCTGCACACAGTAGCAAGGAACCCGGGTTTCGCTCCACAAAGCAGCGAACTTCTCAACGCCTCACAAAATGGCGGAGACTGCACAACAACACGGTTATAGAGTCGGCCTCTGTAAACTTACTCGGTGTTGCTTAGCGTGTAATATAGCCTCGAATCCCGCCGATCGCCATTCATCGAGGAGAAAGACAGACCGCGAATCCACAGGAACTTCCTGGCTGACGTCAGTCTTTCAGCGTGTCCCTCCTCCCCCCGGTGAATGCCGATTCCAGGGCTCCGGCACTCGAAGGACCAATTAATGATAGGTTTGTAGCTTGAACCCATCCGCTGGAACGTTGAAGACAATATAATTACACTGCTAAGCAAGACACAAATAGGCAAAGTTCTTCATGTTACTCGTGCACGGGAGAGACCGGACAGAGTGCCGTTCCTTCACTTGACCCCAGTTGCTCTCGTCCGTTCTCCCGTACCACTGTCCTTTTATTGAGGTTACATGAATATGCATAGGTTCATTAACATGTGACGTCTACATACACACAAAGAGTACCTTGCCTGTGTGTGTGTGTGTGTGTGTGTGTGTGTGTGTGTGTGTGTGTGTCGGGTACTGCTGATCAAAGGGTCATAAAAGCACACAAGCAAACATCCTTGGTCAGGAAGAGGGTAGTCAATTGCCCAACGGCTCGTATCAGAACAAATGACCAGACATCCTCCAGCTTCTGTCTCCTGAGGGGCACCAGACAGGGATGCCCACTCTCCCCTTCACTTTTTGCAATTTTTATCGAACCTCTAGCTGCAGCATTTAGACAGGCTACAACAATTAAGGGCATAAAATGTAAGAACATAGAACATAAAATCAGTCTCTATGCGGATGATGTGTTGCTTTTTCTGCAAAACACACAAACCAACCTCTCTGAGGTAATTACTTTAATAAACTGGTTTTCAAGAGTTTCAGATTATTCAATTAACTGGCCAAAATCTACAGTTCTCCCCATTAACTGCTCCTTCCATAATTCTTCCTCTGCCCCACTGCAATCCGGAAATATTAAATATTTAGGTATTAATGTCTCTCCTAAGCTTTCAGACTTAACTAAACTAAACCACATCCCACTTCTAAAGAAAGTAGAAGGCGATCTGACTAGATGGAAATCTTTACCCATATCACTCATGGGAAGGGTCGCCACTATAAAAATGATGATCTTGCCAAAAATAAATTACTTATTTTTGATGATCCCTAACAAACCATCACAAGATTGGTTCAGATCTCTGGATTCATATATTTCCAAATTCCTTTGGAAAGATAAACCCCCGCGTATTAGCTTAAAAACGCTACAAAGAACCAAGGATAGAGGAGGATTAGATCTGCCTAATTTTCACCAATACTTCTTAGCCAACAGGCTTCAGTTCATCTCAGAATGGTTAAAACATACCTTCTTAGTTGAGCCCTGGCTAGATGTTGGACAGGCACTATGCAAGGATCTAGAGATTTCAGACCTACCATTTATTAGCTCAAACATCAAAAGACATGAATGCTTTAAAAGTATCAACATCAGCTTTTCTCTAACAGCATGGTGGGAGTTTCTAAAAATAACGGAGTCTTCATTAATCCCATGCAAACGTACACCTATTTGGAATAACCCTGACATATTACAAAACAATAATATGATTAATTTCCCAGAATGGAGTTGTAAAGGAATTAAATACTTAGAACATATATTAGAGGGAACAGAATTTATTCCATTTGACAGACTAGTTGAACAATATGGGATCAACAAGACAAGGTTTTTAGAATATCAACAAATTAAATCCATAGTAAAAAAGAAATTTAACCTCAGTCAAGTTGAATTACAAACACCACTAAGTGCGGCACATTTTCTTACTCTTAAATCCCCCAAATTATTATCTAAAATATACAGAACACTTTCTAAATTAGATGAATCAATATCCCTTCCTACTGCAAAGTGGGAAGCAGATTTATCAGTCAACCTAGACCAAAACTTCTGGTCTCAGATTTGCTTAAAAACTTTTAAACTAATTAAAAATCCCAGTCTGCAATTAATACAATACAAAATACTACATAGAGTGCACTATACAGGTCATCGGATGTTCAAGATGGGCTTTACATCTTCCAACAACTGCTCACACTGTCAAGGCAATACACCAGACAATTACATCCACGCTCTTTGGTTCTGTCCACCAGTGCAAAAGTTTTGGCGCGAGATATGTGAAGACTTATCAAAGTGTCTGAAATGTAACATTCCAACTTCCCCCTTAGTGTGTCTACTGGGCAGCTTAGATAATGTCACTTCAGAAAAGAATATCGCCCATATGATCTTCACTGCCCTATGCATAGCCAAGAAAACAGTCCTCATGAACTGGAAAAATAAAAATAATCTTAATTCTAACCAATATAGAAATTATCTATTAGATTACATTAGTCTTGACACAGCCTCTGCCACCACATTAGATCAATTGCTCTGGGCCCCTTTTATCAGCTCCATCACCTAGTGGGGGTGGGGGGTCATAGTTTGGTCCCGCCTTCACTGTTGTGATTGGTGAGGGGGTAGGGACAGGCTTAGGGCGTCGGGGGGTTCCCCGGAGGCATCTTCCTTGGGGGGCTCAACCCGGGGTAGCGGTCACGTCCGGTTGGGGGCTCTGTTGGCTCTCAGGTGACTGTTTCCTCGCGGCTGCGTGCAGCGGGGCTAGGGGAGGGTCTGTGCTGACGGACGTGGGTTACTGACCTGGCAACCTGGCTGCCCCTGGGTGGGTCCGGGATGGGCGTGAGGTTCTGGGGGCGCTCCGTCTCTGGGCTGGGGCCCGGGCCGGGCCTCGGGGGCTTGGGTCCTGGTTGGTGTGTTGCCAGGGTTGTGGGCGGGTGGGTGCATGGGGGCCCGGCCCTGGAGCAGGGTGCCGCCGGTGCGTCGAGCCGCCTGGGGGGCTCTTCAACTGGTGGGGGGGATGGTCACATCTTGCAGGAGCTTTCTTCTCTTCAGGAACTCTCTGCAGGAGGGGGAGATACAGGAGAGGTGGAGGAAGATCTCAGCCTGGGCGTTTACCGTCTTATGTAGTCTGGAAGATGTGTGGATGGTGGGGTGGGTGCAGTTTTCTCTGTGGTGGGGTTGGGTGGACTATCCAGGGCTCTGTGGAGCCGGAGGGCGCTACTGCACTGGGCCCCGGGCTGATGGGCCTGGGCCCCCCTTCCCTGGCGGGTCGCGAAGGGTGGGAGTGCCTACTGGGGTCAGCGGGGGAGCTGGCCCCAGGGAGGGGTTACCTGCCCCTCCCTTCCTTCCCTCCCCATCTCCAGCTGCCTCCCTCTTCCCGCTCCTCCACAACCACTCACACATGCAGGGCCTTGGAGTGGGGGTATGTCACCAGGGTGCAGAGGAGGCTACCCCCCCCCCCCCCCCTGTCCCCTTCTGGCTGCCTCTGCCTCAATTTTATCCCACAACTTAGACATTCACATTATTCACACTCTCATTACACATACATATAGGATCTTGGGGATGGGCACAATCACGGAGTCCAAAATACCATCAGGGTGTATACCTCACCCCTGACGTCGTTGCCCACCTCTCAATTTTAAATACACTTAGTCATTGAGGGCTAGCAGGAGGGACTATGCGCTTACCTGCTGCTCCTTGGCAGGTAGCTCCATGCCCTCCTGGGTTTTAATTGCACCTTAGAACACATATGCATCAACACTACAATGAGCGGGTGGAGGGAGGTTTGGAGTCTTCTCCCACCCCCATTCTCTGCGGCCTGCTGGAGCGGGAGGGCTAGTAGGAGGAGTTGGCCGTCCGACTGCGGTCTGGGGTGTGGGGCCTCCCTGCTGCTGCGGAGTCGGGGTGGTCTGCCTCTCCCCACCGCAGGGAAAAGGGTAACACCACCTGGGTCTGGGTGCAATTCCCCCCTCCAGGGACAAGGGTACCTAGACCCGGTTTGTAGAGTACGCTTGGGGAGTGTGATTGTGTGTACAGCGTCTCTTTATGTCTGTCTCCACGTTGGTTGAGTGTGGAGTGAGTGCATATGAGAGCATGAGGGTGGGAATGGATGTTTGTGTCTGTGTGTGCCCGTATGTCTGTGTCTATATGTCAGGTTGGGTATCAGACGCCACCCCTCTGGGGACACCTCAGGCCCTCCAAGGTTTGGAGGCCTATCTCCACCCACCACCACTTCCCCTGCCGGTGGCGGACTCCCTCAGGTGTCGGTGTGTTGGTGGTTCTTTGTATCTGGGGGTGGGCGTCCGGGTACACACCGGCTCACTCCTTGGCGGCCGCTTGTCGGGGCCTGGGGCCTGGGGCTCGCTCGGGCCCCTTCGGAGGTGGGGTGCCCCCGGCCTCTCGGCCTGGGGCTCGGTCACTCAGGCGCAGCTGGGGGCCGGCGGAGCTCACGGGCGCGTCACTGCAACTCCCCCTGACTTCTGCTCCGCGGCTGCTGGGCGAGCCCTCATCTGGGACTCTCCTCAGCTCTTACTGGAACAGTGGCGCGGCTGCCCCTCTGTTGGTCTTCCATGGTCTCTTGTGTTCTGGGGGCCTCTGGATGTCTGGAGTTTTGATCTCCTCCATACCCACTTCACACCCTGGAGGACGGGGCTGTGGCCCCCCCACACTCCCTAGCAGATCATTACATGGAGAAACCTTTGGAATGCAAGCATGCTGATCCACACAGGTATGCACACATGGGTATTCACAGACGCGGACTAAAGCTTTCTTGGCTGCTGCCTCAAAGCACACTGTGCGCTGTCTATCTTGCGTGCTGCACAATATCGTTTATTATTTAGTAAATATTGATATCTATGACTAGCTAGTTTATTGTGATGGTGCTTTGTTTTCTCTATTATTATGTTGCTCTTTGTTGTTTGCTGTCTCCTCTGTTTGTTTTTTTTGTTTGTTTGTTTTTTTTCTCCATACAGGTGACCCAGGAGTTCTTTTTTTCTTTTTTTTTTTCTCTCTCTTCCCCCCCCTTCTCACCATCTCTTCTCCCCTTTGGTTTTCTTTCTTTCTCTCCCCCTCTTTCTCTCATTCATTCCCCCTGTCCTATTTATTTAAAAAAAAAAAAAAAAAAAAAAAAAAAAAGACAAAGGATGAACTGAAGCTCTGCCATCACGTAATGTCGCATACTGCTGTTTCTGATGTCATTTAAAAAAAAAAAAAAAAAAAAAAGGAAGAGGGTAGACCCCCCCTCATCCTAGATAACACAGTAAGGAAGTCCAGCAGTTCATTTATACACAAAAAGCACTTAGACTAGAACAGACGTAATTACGTTAATCCTACCATAAAACAATAAGAGAAGGTATGACCTCTCTCATGCTCCCAGGATGTAGGTGTGGAATGCACACCAAGCCTCTGTAGCCTGTTAAAGATCACACAACTTATCACTACACAATTGATTATACACCTCTAAGCATCTATGGTTAAATATTTCTAAGCATAAATGACAATCAACAATACAAACTCTAACAGTACGCTACTTTGTTCTAGCGACTGTAAAAAATAATTGTATTCATGAAATAAACTAGACTTTCACAGTCTGCATCTTCCACAGTTTTCATGCTTTTGTTCACTCCAAATTTGACACAAACCCACAGACAACCAGAGTTAACTATGTGAAGCAATCACAGACACTGTAATGGATGATTTTTCTAATAAACACAATCAGGTTAACATTAAGGTTTAACATTGAAGGAGATTTGTTCCATAGTCACAGTTATGCTTGTATTTCCTTTACTTACATCCAACACTACTATGTTCTGTTTCAGTCCAGGTGCTGGCAGTTTATCCTTTGTTGTTTGGACAAATAAGCTTAAAGCTAAACCTTCATGTTTTTGATGGGAAAGTTTGTTAAACCATTGCTCAACTTATGTCTGCACAGAGCAGATAATTATGATGTACTTGTAAAAAGACTTGATAAGCAGGTCACAGCTGAATCAAGGGGTAATAAAAGTAAGACCACGCGGTCTCAGCACGACTACACATGCAGTGGGTTATCGCACACATTTGAAAGACTCATTGTGTAACTCAGGATGTGACCCCTTATAAAGGAGACAGAGAAGTTCTGTTGTTCAGTCAAGTAAAACCTGGTGAAAGCGCAATTCTAAGACTCTGGTCGTTGCTTAAGTGTATAGATAAAAAATCATTTTTTCATACATTATTTTCTTACTATATTAGTATAATCACCAAATCGATCATTTCATATTTATCCCCTGAAACGATCTACATTAACTTTTCTATCCCTAGAAATGTGTTTCCAGAGTCCCAGGTTTAGTGACTTCCTGTCCACCATCACATCAGCTGAGTAGTTGTCAAATTTGAGGGGAGCAGAGAAGATCAGACACCAGTCAGCAGGTCAGAGGCCATCTCTCATTTCACAAATCAATCACTTGATTTATAAATGGAACAAACACCCCATCAGACCAGGTAATGACCCATTATGAGACAACAGCCGTCTGAGAGGAGATGTTCTGTATCACAAAACATGGAAAACAAACAAACTCTAGGCATTCTGAAATAAATAAAGCTCAACAAAAAAACAAAACCATATCAGATCCTGATGTAATTCATTTTGTTGTTGTCTTTATTAGTCATTTAAAAAGAGGTCTAGAAAAAGTGTCCAGGAAGAGATTCTACTATTTATGCAGCACTGCCCCCGTGTGGCCACAAAGACACACAACAGCTTCATTTCTCAGCCTGTTGCCTTCTTTTTCCTTCATGATGTAAACAGTGAATGAACTGAAAGAAGTCAACCCATAAACTGTTAAACTGATACAACAGTCATGATGATTATGTAACAAGTTGTAGTTGACTTTCTGGTGGTGGTTTTGGTATACAATTTAAAAGCCATTTTCTTTTATAAATACACCATACACTTTGTTCTTGACCATTTCTTTTCCTCATATCCTTAATGGACAGTGGAGGAACACTACATCTAGCTTCTGTTTAACATTTATCCAGGCGCCCCCACACTGTACCTCTACAGAAACCAAGGGAGAGAGACAGACACACAAAGATTTCCACTTGAATCTTGATCTCAAAATAGAAAAAGTTTTATCACAAAATAATTACAAGAGCTCAGCCAGGTGAGATATAGCAGAACCATCAATTCAGAGTCTGACAGTAAGGGTGAAGACGAGCCTGACTGTTGGTCTGCTCCAAAACGAGCCCATAAGCAAGCTTTGAAATAATATGTTACAAAATTGTGAAACTGCGACATGAAATTTGATTTGAAAATGAAATTCATCCTGATCAGGAGCTGTTATGATCTAAATGGTGTTCTAGATCCAGTAAGCATTCATTCAACTTGTATGCAGCAAAATTAAAAAATAAGTTACCACAAGTTGTTTTTTAATTTGGTAAATAATTGATAAAGTGTTAAAAGTACTGTTTGTGTTTGACCTCATCACCAGGATGAGTTGGAAATACTTCAAATTCCCTCAGGTGGCCTTTTGCTGGTTGGATTGCCACTACAGTCTGTAAACTGTAGAGGTAATTTTGTGAGCTCATTGGATGAGCAGTTTCTGAAATACTCAGACCAGCCCATCTGGCACCAACAACCACGCAATCTCTTTCCCCCATTCTGATACTTGCTTTGACCTTCAGCAGGTCATCATGAACATGTCTGTATGCTAAAATACTTTAATTTGCTGACGTCTGATTGGTTCACTAGACATTTGTGTTTAACGAGCAGGTGAACAGGTGTACCTGGCAAAGTGTGTGTAACCCTCAGTGTTACTGACATGTTCCACACTGATGCACAACAATACTCTGTGCCCCACACTGTTTTATTAAGTATGTCTAATCACTGTAGACATTACATGTACCTTCTTGAAGGAGAGGTCAAAGGTCAGTTACCTTTATAGGTTCCTGCTATATGTTGTGACATATACACAGCACAGTTGTAGGAATGATAGTTTCTAGATTAAGTTGATAAAGTTGACCTTGAAGACCACAAGTTTGAATGGATTGTTAACATGACCCCACTCTACAGCACTGCAACATTTTAACATGAGTTATTTAAGACTTTCCAGGTATCCTGGTTACAGAAAAAGATTGATGAGCAGAAAAAAAGAAACAAACTTTAATTGTTTCTGATTAGAAGCTGTACAATCCGGACTGACTTTAACAAATGTGCTATAGGCTCAGCTGGAAAATAGTGAGCTTTACAAGACTGATTTTGTTCCAAAGGCTTTCACAGACCTCAACCAATCCTAAGGCTAATTAGCACGGCTAGAATTTTAAAAACATTTGTTAAATGTTGTCATTGCTAACATATACCTGTTTTAGAGCATGGTGAGTAGCGAGAATGCAAAGTTATTGTTACCTCTAAAAAGAAAAATGTGAAGATGTGATGTTAGCATGAGCTATATAGTATCTCCAAAAGTTGATTCTGTTCATCTGGACTTTACGTTTTGTGGGAAAAACGTTTCGTCACTCATCCAATTGACTTCTTCAGTCTCAGCTGACTGCAGGTTTCCCCAATCTTACAGGGAGTGCAGAATTATTAGGCAAATGAGTATTTTGTCCACATCATCCTCTTCATGCATGTTGTCTTACTCCAAGCTGTATAGGCTCGAAAGCCTACTACCAATTAAGCATATTAGGTGATGTGCATCTCTGTAATGAGAAGGGGTGTGGTCTAATGACATCAACACCCTATATCAGGTGTGCATAATTATTAGGCAACGTCCTTTCCTTTGGCAAAATGGGTCAAAAGAAGGACTTGACAGGCTCAGAAAAGTCAAAAATAGTGAGATATCTTGCAGAGGGATGCAGCAGTCTCAAAATTGCAAAGCTTCTGAAGCGTGATCATCGAACAATAAAGCGTTTCATTCAAAATAGTCAACAGGGTCGCAAGAAGCGTGTGGAAAAACCAAGGCACAAAATAACTGCCCATGAACTGAGAAAAGTCAAGCGTGCAGCTGCCAAGATGCCACTTGCCACCAGTTTGGCCATATTTCAGAGCTGCAACATCACTGGAGTGCCCAAAAGCACAAGGTGTGCAATACTCAGAGACATGGCCAAGGTAAGAAAGGCTGAAAGACGACCACCACTGAACAAGACACACAAGCTGAAACGTCAAGACTGGGCCAAGAAATATCTCAAGACTGGTTTTTCTAAGGTTTTATGGACTGATGAAATGAGAGTGAGTCTTGATGGGCCAGATGGATGGGCCCGTGGCTGGATTGGTAAAGGGCAGAGAGCTCCAGTCCGACTCAGACGCCAGCAAGGTGGAGGTGGAGTACTGATTTGGGCTGGTATCATCAAAGATGAGCTTGTGGGGCCTTTTCGGGTTGAGGATGGAGTCAAGCTCAACTCCCAGTCCTACTGCCAGTTTCTGGAAGACACCTTCTTCAAGCAGTGGTACAGGAAGAAGTCTGCATCCTTCAAGTAAAACATGATTTTCATGCAGGACAATGCTCCATCACACGCGTCCAAGTACTCCGCAGCGTGGCTGGCAAGAAAGGGTATAAAAGAAGAAAAACTAATGACATGGCCACCTTGTTCACCTGATCTGAACCCCATTGAGAACCTGTGGTCCATCATCAAATGTGAGATTTACAAGGAGGGAAAACAGTGCACCTCTCTGAACAGTGTCTGGGAGGCTGTGGTTGCTGCTGCACGCAATGTTGATGGTGAACAGATCAAAACACTGACAGAATCCATGGATGGCAGACTTTTGAGTGTCCTTGCAAAGAAAGGTGGCTATATTGGTCGCTGATTTGTTTTTGTTTTTGAATGTCAGAAATGTATATTTGTGAATGTGGAAATGTTATATTGGTGTCACTGGTAAAAATAAATAATTGAAATGGGTATATATTTGTTTTTTGTTAAGTTGCCTAATAATTATGCACAGTAATAGTCACCTGCACACACAGATATCCCCCTAAAATAGCTAAAACTAAAAACTACTTCCAAAAACATTCAGCTTTGATATTAATGAGTTTTTTGGGTTCATTGAGAACATGGTTGTTGTTCAATAATAAAATTATTCCTCAAAAATACAACTTGCCTAATAATTCTGCACTCCCTGTATGAACAGTGCATGTATATGGTTACCTGTCCCCTTGCAAAACTTTGCTAGACCCGTCCCTGCACAGTTACCAGCTGTCAGTAGAAAAGGATCCTGATGTTATTTGTCTCTTAGAAACAGTTCATAACTTCCATTCAACTCATCCATGTCACCTAAAAGGTAAACCTGTTTCTCCATCACCTGTTCAGCTCTGATGATTCAGTAAGGACATCTGCTGGTTTCATCTTCACGTTTCCCTCTCACCACATATCCAAACCGATATCATGACCAGCAGCTGTTACAGCTGTGGCTCCAGCCAACATCAGCTGATACTAGAAAGCAATATTAAATTAATTCTAACAGCAGCTGATCAAGCTTTAACCTGCTGTTGTTGTTTAGAGCGACCACCGCTGGTTTCCTCTTTCTGGCTCGAAATGTGTGATAAACAAACAAGAGAGAAGCAGGCAGAGCTGTGTTCAGTTTAAGAGAGAGGTTTTTGATACCTGAGAAGGAGTGCAGCAGCTCCATGGTGTCTGTGGCACAAGCAAGGTAACCATCAAGCTCAACTGCACTTTGGAGCCTTCTGGAGATTGGTCTGGAGAAGAATTCATCTTCATCAGATGACTCTCTTTGCTGATCCTCACTCTCATGCTCTGTTGTTTAGTATTCAGGACAGACCATCAATAACTTACAATGTATTAGGTGAAATACTCACTTAAGCATCTGTTCAAATGTAAAAATACACAAAAATGGGATCACATGAATCCTTACCAGCCTCTGTTACATCTGCTCTGTCAGTCCAGGAAGTCTTGAACTTGGATAAGAGGACTGCAGCTGCAGCCAACTCTGGATCCTCCATCATCGCTCCAAAACGCTTTTGAAGGCCATTTTGCAGGGCTCTGATGAGTGGCACGCATGTCTTGCTTGATGTCTCCAGCCTGCTAAGTTTGGACAGTAGTTGTTGGATTACTGGCAGGAGCCATCCCATAAAGGAAGTGGACTCAGACTGAAGAATGTTTGAAGCTTTCACCAGTGGCTTCATGGTGGTACAGTACTCCCTAAGGAATGCAACTTCTGCAGGACTCAACCTGTAAGACACAACAACAAAACCCACCATGACTATAATAGGGATCTTCTGATTTAATATTAAGAGTCTGCTCACGTTTTTAACCATCCATTAAGGAAAATTCACAAAATTTGCAACCATATTGGTAGGTGTCCAATTTTACTCACACTTTCACCTTGAACTCCTCACAAATGCTCCTGATGGCATTTTCCCCCTTCTCATCAATGATGCGTATTATCCTTTCAATGGCAAGGTTGGCTGAATTCCACTTTGTTGCATTGGGACGAATGATCTGTAGTTCACACTTGTCCTCTACCACTTCATTAGCCAAATGAGTTTTGTTCCAAATGGCCTGGCATTTTGCAAAGGTTGCACGGGAGAGCCTCTTGTAGGTTTCATTCATGCTCTCTGCTAGGGCAGCATCAGATGTTGCCACAAGGTTTAGCAGGTGACATGCACATCGCTGATGAGGCGGGAGTTGATACTCCAAACCAGAGTCTTCATCAAGAATTGCACTTGCCTCATGGTAGTCAATATGGTCAGTCAGGTCAATAGTTTCTGGGTCTGCTTCATCTTCAGCTTCATCTGCATCATTTTGTGCCCCAAACATGTGGAAGGCCTTGACAAAGTTGGATCCACTATCAGTTGTGGTTCTTACAACTTTGCCTCTAATCTTGTATTGGCAATGGATATCATCAAGCGCACCAGCAAGCATGTCAAATGTGTGAGACCCTCTCAATCTTTTGCATGCTGGTGCTGCAGATCTTCTTTCCAGGGACTCTTCCTCCAATGGCATGTGACTCCAAGGTAATTTTTCTGATGAGCTGACCAACAATCAGTAGTGGTAGCAACCAATTTGACTTTATCCAATGCTGCAACCAAAGTCATCTTCATGTGATCAGCAGCTTCACAGATTCTGGCACGGACAGTGGGTCTGGAGATGACTTTGGCTTGAGGTTGTAATGTGGTAACCAATTCTTTGAAAGATGGCTGTTCTACCACTGCAAATGGCTGTAGACCCTCACATATGAAATTGATGACAAGCATGTCAACAGTTGCTTGTGGAACATGTTTGTTTGCAGCTCTCAACATCAGGTCTGGTAACTTGGCTTGTGTATTTGCTGAGAGCTTGTTTGGTGTGGCTGTGGTCTTTCGCTGACGAGATGTTGATGCCACAGTGATATTGTACTGCTCAATCTTCGATGGATGTTTCCTCTGTAGAGATAAATATTATCATACGTCAGGTTCATACATTACTTCATAACATCACTGTGATTAACACTACAGGAAAACACATTTTTAAAACATCATTCAACTAGACATGAGCTAATCTTTGATTGTTTAGCATAGTATAAAAGAGTGGTGAATTTGGTCAAATCTTGCAGATATATTGCTGTATTTATTTACAAATGTAAACCAATTTTGAACGATCATTGCAAAAAACATGAATTTCTGTATACATTCTAAGTTCTGTAATCTGTATACTATCTGTAAAAAGAGTATCGACCAATGTATCAGTATCTAAATTTTTAACTCCTTTTTATCAGTATCACCCTAAAGTTTTCAGTATTAGTCAGGTTCTAAAAATACTAAGAGAGCAAAATATGTGTATATAGCAAATGTAATTTAAGAAAAGGGATCACATACACAAAAATGCTGCCCATACAGCTAACAAATAAAAACAATCCACATTATGTTCTTTAAAAAAATATATCATATCGGGAAACATATAACCCTACTGATTAAGAGCCACGTCACTATGATAGACCTATATCAGGCCAATGATCCTGATCAACTGATCCATCGGGCTCTGATACATGTCAGCTGAGAGCTGGAAGATTAATTTGAGATGCAGCTCAGCACTGTGTTCAAATTTTGTTTTTATTTTTTATATAGGCCAGCTGATTGTAGGCCTGTGAGTTTTAAATGACTACAAATTTAATTTATTGTAATGACGGTGGTTATCCAAATAATAAGCTAAAACATTCCTACGAATTTAGCTGTTCAGTGGTGACGCACGAATCCTACTTCCGGGTCTAAAGTAGTCTGCGTTTAATATGGCTTTTGTATTGTTAACATGTTTAATGTTATGTATTTTCTTCTATTTGATCTCAAAAAGCTCCTAAAACAGTCAGTGATCACTGTTGACCTCCCTCGGCTTTTATTACCGCTAATCATTTATTTAAGCTCAGTTTTTAAAACCTTAGTATGTAACTACAGCCCAGCCCATGCAGCAGTATATGAATGACTAACCTCGTATTGTGGATGGATTATCTCAGCATCCTGCCATGCGATTACATTTGTTCCTGATCACCGAGAACACTCACATTAACGTTTATGGAGTGGAAAAAAGTTAGCTTGTTTATATTATGCTAACATAGCTGTGTCGCTAGCGGTCACGTAGCACATCATTATATACCAGCTAGCCAAACTTCAGTAACCCTACAAACGTCACTGCTGTTTAGTTTTCTGTCTTCATTTATGCTGGAAGTGATAGCAGAGCTGTACGTTTGAATTTGTTTCCAAAACCCTGCAGTCAGGACATGCTATATTGTATTTAGATAGAAGCTAGCGAGCTAACGCCCTGCTAACTTCTAACTCTGTTAAATGTCATAAATTCCGTTTTCATGGA